>NC_139228.1:6619884-6685347 GCF_055691185.1 Crinia signifera | reverse complement strand
TCATAACAGGTATCGCGGGGGTCTCCGTTACCGCAACCCGATGCTGGCCGCATATGTTAGTACATATGCGGTAGCATCGCGGCGGCTGCCATGCGAAGGGCGGCGATGTATGTTGATACATCCCGCCCTCTGTCCGATGACCACTGGCCGCACATAGCAGCGATAACTAGACCGGCTCCAGTGAGCAGGTGGCAGCATCAGTACCGGGAATAGTGCCGGGAGCCAAGAGGGAGAAGCAGCGGCCCCGCTCAATAAATATGCGCATATGTAATTAACTGACCCGCTCATTAAATATGTGCATATGTAATGATCTTACCTGCTCATTAAATATGTGCATATGTAATGAGCGGACCAGTGCTACTGTCTGTCCTGTTCTCCCCTGCTTTCACACTGCAAACCTGCTTGAGACCCGGTATTAGCTGCAGTGTGAAAGGGGTTTAAAACGGTAATATACTGTTTTTCATCTGCAATGTGAAAGGGGTCAAGTGGCTCAGACATTTTGGCAATGTGAAAGCAGCATCACATACCTGATGGCTGACTTCGCCCATTGTGACATGAGAGACGCGTCTGTGCGGCCGGACCCCGGGTACAGCGATAACCGCAGAATAACAATGCAGGTCATCTGATCTCATGTGACAATGGCTGTAATTACTGCAGGAGCGGCGATTGCGCCATCGCGGACAGCCTGGCATCAGCTGCCATCATCATCCCTCGTATACAGTTACATACTAGAGTGGCATATGAATAGCACGGTGCCCTGCCCAGACCGGCTCACATCGCCGATGTTTCACTACGTGTCAGAAAGTCTATCACAGAAATACATGACATGGGTCGTTCCACGTGACTCACGTTACATCTCATCTTCATGTTTCATTGTACCGCAGACATAAATTAAGCTGAAATTCAAAGTTTTGGGGGAGTTTCTATTTCACATGGGAAATCTACTTCTTATTTATTTAGCCCTCTCTAGGAGATAATAGATCTGATTGGTTGCCTATAGCAACATCACATGTGAAAAAAATCTTCCACCTTAGTAATTTCCCCCCACTGAAACCAATAGAAAACGTATGTTTAAAATACGTGACTCATGTTACACATAGGAATTGAAGGGGCTGGTGTACACTGGTCAAAATATCATTAGTGACCCAGGGGGGCACATGTAACAGGCCCTACAGGCTGGGGGAGCAGAGCATGTGGTCACCCCATGGCCACCAGCACTGCATCCTACATGGGACCAGGTCCTACAGGCTGGGGGACCAGAGCGTGACACCTGGTGGGTGTAACTATGGGATCACCCCATGGCCGCCCGCACTGCATACAACATGGGACCAGGTCCTACAGGCTGGGGGACCAGAGCGTGACACCTGGTGGGTGTAACTATGGGATCACCCCATGGCCGCCCACACTGCATACAACATGGGACCAGGTCCTACAGGCTAGGGGACCAGAGCGTGACACCTGGTGGGTGTAACTATGGGGTCACCCCATGGCCGCCCACACTGCGTCCTACATGGGACCAGGTCCTACAGGCTGGGGGACCATAGCATGATACCTGGTGGGTGTAACTATGGGGTCACCCCATGGCCGCCAGCACTGCGTCCTACATGGGAGCAGGTCCTACAGGCTGGGGGACCAGAGAGTGACACCTGGTGGGTGTAACTATGGGATCACCCCATGGCCGCCCGCACTGCATACAACATGGGACCAGGTCCTACAGGCTGGGGGATCAGAGCATGAAACCTGGTGGGTGTAACTATGGGGTCACCCCATGGCCGCCTACACTGCGTCCTACATGGGACCAGGTCCTACAGGCTGGGGGACCAGAGCATGACACCTGGCGAGTGTAACTATGGAGTCACCCCACAGACACCCACGCTGCGTCCTATATGGGACCAGGTCCTACAGGCTGGGGGACCAGAGCATGACACCTGGGGGGTGGTCACCCCATGGCCGTCCGCACTGCATCCTACATGGGACCAGGTCCTACAGGCTGGGGGATCAGAGCATGACACCTGGTGGGTGTAACTATAGGGTCACCCCATGTCCGCCCGCACTGCGTCCTACATGGGACCAGATCCTACAGGCTGGGGGAACAGAGTGTGACACCTGGCGGGTGTAATTATGGGGTCACCCCACAGGCACCCATGCTGCGTCCTATATGGGACCAGGTCCTACAGGCTGGGGGAACAGAATGTGACACCTGGTGGGTGTAAGCATGGGGTCACCCCATGGCCGCCTGCACTGCGTCCTACATGGGACCAGGTCCTACAGGCTGGGGGACCAGAGCATGTCACCTAGTGAGTGTAACTATGGAGTCACCCCACAGGCACCCATGCTGCGTCCTATATGGGACCAGGTCCTACAGGCTGGGGGACCAGAGCGTGACACCTGGTGGGTGTAAGCATGGGGTCACCCCATGGCCACCCGCACTGCGTCCTACATGGGACCAGGTCCTACAGGCTGGGGGACCAGAGCATGACACCTGGTGGGTGTAAGCATGGGGTCACCCCATGGCCGCCCGCACTGTGTCCTACATGGGACCAGGCCTGTGGCCACTCATCGCTGTGTCGGGGTAAGACCAGTGGGTGAAAGTTCGGGGCATTTCCCAGTAATCAGACTGAAATCCTATTTATGACATACTTTCCACGCTGTCACCCGCGTCACCCGCCTCTTCTCTGCTGATTACATCCTGTCTGTATGTACACCTTGGACCTTTACACTCCTATCACCACACCCAGAATATACACAGGAGAAATCAGTGTGACACTCTCCGGGGATCTGTGAGGATCAGAGCAGGGGTACAGCGGGCGTCCCGATACACCCCTTATTGCTGTGTAACCCTGCTGCTACGCCAGCTGCTTGGTTGGTGTAGTGGACTTAGGTGGTGCTTGGTGGATATTGAATCCATAATCCATCTGTGTGGAGTTTGTATTGCTCCATTGTGTGTTTGGTGGGTTCTCCAGTTTCTTCCCACACACCAAATGAAGGTGACAGGTGACTGGGCTCCCTATACCTGTGTCTGTGATGGGGAATGTATGTGACTCCATGGCTTCCCCAATATCCAATGTTTAAAGGTCTGTGCATGGACTGTATATATGTAATGTATATATAGGGGGAATGAATGAGTCAGTGGAAATAGGTGCGTATGGTTAGTGTAACGGGCTGCCCAGGAACCCTGCGGGTAGTGTAACGGTCTGCCCAGGAACCCTGCGGGTAGTGTAACGGGATGCCCAGGAACCCTGCGGGTAGAGCAGTATTAGTATAGGATACGAAGCGCTCACCTTCCTGGTACCATGTATCTTATATAATGACGGTGTAATAATGCTTGTATTAGGGTCCAATAATTATTGTTATTTTTTATTTACTTTATTTGTAACTCTATCTTGTTATTATTTTTATTTATTTATATTCAGCTCTAGATCTTCATTATGCTTAATTTTTGTTTTTCATCTGTTATCTTTTATATTTATTTTTATTTCTATCTTTTGTTCTATTTTTATTGCATTTTATGGTACTTGTGTACATTCACGGCTCCCACGATGTCCATCGCACAGTAAAAAATCGCATTGCATCGCATTCGATTTGATTGCATGCGATCGCATGCGATTTTTAAAAGAAATGCATCCAAATGCATTGAAATTAGTATGAAACATGATCAATGGCCCCCAAATGTAATTTTTCAGGCTGTACCACCCCCACTATCAACGTGAACCCGAAGCGTGGCGAGCGCAGCGAGCCCGTGAGGGGCGGCGGTACGCGTCCTACGACCTTTTCATACCCCCACTATCCACGTCGGCGTGGAGTTGAGAATCGAAAGTGTGGCGAGCGCAGCGAGCCACCGAGCTCGAAGCTTGGCGAGCGCAGCGAGGGGACACGTATACTTTCACAGGTATACGTATCCCCTCGCGGGCTTCACAGGTGTCCGCGTCCCCTCGCTACGCTTCGGCTCGGTGGCTCGCTGCGCTCGCCACACTTTCTATTCTCAACTCCATGCCGACATGGATAGTGGGGGTATGAAAAGGTCGCCACGCTTCGGGTTCACGTTGATAGTGGGGGTGGTACAGCCTGAAAAATGACATTTGGGGGCCATTAATCATGTTTCATACTAATTTCAATGCATTTGGATGAATTTCTGTTAAAAATCGCATGTGATCGCATGCGATGCGATCGCATGCACTTTTTAAAAAAATGCTTAAAAATGGCAAAAATAGCATCCCATCGCATGCCACTACATATGGCATGCGATGGCATGCGATGGCATGCGATGGGAGCCGTGAAAGTACACAAGTACCCATTTTATTCTTAATCTGTTTATTATTATTTCTTTATGACTATATTTTCATCGTTATACGTATCTTTATTGTCACTAACTGCAACATAATACAGCCGAAAGGAACACCTCGGAAAAGTTTAAAAAAAAAAAGAAAGAAAGAAAACAATCCCGTTTTTTTCCCTATTTTTTTCTACTACTATCTTAGGCATGGACACGACTACCGGCTATTCTCTCCCCCGCCCCTGGGATTTGATTGATATTGTGCTCCACCTATCATTATCACTCAACAATGGACACACCCACCAATCAGTGAACATAAAAACCTGACACACAGACGGGTATTGGTTACCCTAGAAAAAGGCCGTTAGGCTGAAACGCGTTCAGGCCTACACACACACATCGCGCCCAATACCAGGACAACCAACATTACCACCTTGGAGCCTCCTCCCAGCCATAAGTTGAGCACACAGGCACAGTGCAGTGCTGGCTCTGGTCTTCCGAACTCTTGGGAGAGCAGCAGTCCGCTAGTCACATGCACTAGCTGCCTGTGGAGCAGGTGTATGGCGTCTCTCACCCTCCGGACGGGGTCGGTGTAAGGCATCACTCACCCTCCTCACGGGGCCGGTGTATAATGTCTCTCACCCTCCTGATGGGGCTGATGTATGGTGTCTCTCACCCTCCGGACGGGGCCGGTGTAAGGCATCACTCACCCTCCTCACGGGGCCGGTGTAAGGTGTCTCTCACCCTGCTGATGGGGCCGGTGTAAGGCATCACTCACCCTCCTGATGGGGCCGGTGTAAGGCATCACTCACCCTGCTGATGGGGCCGGTGTAAGGCATCACTCACCCTCCTCACGGGGCCGGTGTAAGGCATCACTCACCCTCCTCACGGGGCCGGTGTAAGGTGTCTCTCACCCTGCTGATGGGGCCGGTGTAAGGCATCACTCACCCTCCTCACGGGGCCGGTGTAAGGCATCACTCACCCTCCTGATGGGGCCGGTGTAAGGCATCACTCACCCTCCTCACGGTGCCGGTGTCAGGTGTCTCTCACCCTCCTGATGGGGCCGGTGTAAGGCATCACTGACCCTCCTCACGGGGCCGGTGTAAGGGCTCTCACACGCTCCTGATGGGGCCGGTGTAAGGCATCACTCACCCTCCTCATGGGGCCGGTGTAAGGGCTCTCACACCCTCCTGATGGGGCCGGTGTAAGGCATCACTCACCCTCCTCATGGGGCCGGTGTAAGGGCTCTCACACCCTCCTGATGGGGCCGGTGTAAGGCATCACTCACCCTCCTCATGGGGCCGGTGTAAGGGCTCTCACACCCTCCTGATGGTGCCGGTGTAAGGGCTCTAGCACATTTCTGATGGGACCGATCTGAGGCCTCTTGCACACTCCTGAACGCGTCAGTGTAATGCCTATTGCACCTTCCTGACAGGGTCGGTGTAAGGCCTCTCGCACCCCTCTGATGGGACCAGTGTAAGGGCTCTCGCACCCTCTTGATAGGGTCGGTGTAAGGGCTCTCACACCCTCCAGATGGGGCCGGTCTGAGACCACTCACACACTCCTGATGAGGCCGATGTAAAGGCATTCGCAATGTCCTGTTGGGGCTAGTCTGAGGCTCTCGCACTCTCATGACAGGGCCAGTGTAAGGGCTCTCGCACCCTCCTGATGGGGCCGGTCTAAGACCACTCGCACACTCCTGACGAGGCCAGTGTAAGGGCTCTCGCAATGTCCTGCTGGGGCCGATATGAGTCCTCTCGCACCCTCCTGACAGGGTTGGTGTAAGGCCTCTCGCACTCTCCTAACAGGGCCGGTGTAAGGGCTCTTGCACTCTCCTGATGGGGCCGGTCTGAGACCACTCGCACACTCCTGACGAGGCCAGTGTAAGGGCTCTCCCAAAGTCCTGCTGTGGCCGATCTGAGTCCTCTCGCACCCTCCTGACAGAGTTGGTGTAAGGCCTCTCGCACTCTCCTGACAGGGCCGGTGTAATGGCTCTTCAACTCTCCTGACAGGACCGGTGTATTGGCTCTCACACCCTCCTGACAGGACCAGTGTAAGGGCTCCCGCACCCTCCTGACAGGGCCAGTGTAAAGCCTCTCACACCCTCCTGACAGGGCCGGTGTACGGGCTCTCACACCCTCCTGATGGGGCCGGTCTGAGACCACTCACACACTCCTGATGAGGCCGATGTAAAGGCATTTGCAATGTCCTGTTGGGGCTAGTCTGAGGCCTCTTGCACTCTCATGACAGGGCCAGTGTAAGGCCTCTCGCACCCTCCTGATGGGGCTGGTGTAAGGCCTCTAGCACCCTCCTGATGAGGCCGGTGTAAGGGCTCTTGCACACTCCTAATGGGGCCGGTCTGAGGCCTCTGGCACCCTCCTGACAAGGCCGATGTAAAGCATCTTGTACCATCCTGACGGGGCCGGTGTAAGACCTCTCGCACTCTCCTGACAGGGCTGGTGTAAGGAGTCTCTTACCCTTCTGACAGGGCTGGTGTAAGGCCTCTCACACCCTCCTGACAGGGCCGACGAAAAGGTCTCTCACTCTCTCCTAATGGGGCCGGTGTAAGGACTCTCACACCGTCCAGAGAGGGCCGGTGTAAGGGCTCTTGCACACTCCTGACAGGGCCAGTCTGAGGCCTCTTGCACACTCCTGACAGGGCTGATGTTTGGCATATTGTACCCTCCTGAGAGAACTGATGTATGGCATCTTGTACCCTCCTGACAGGGCCAGTGTAAGGGCTCTCGCACCCTCCTGATGGGGCCGGTCTAAGACCACTCGCACACTCCTGACGAGGCCGGTGTAAGGGCTCTCGCAATGTCCTGTTGGGGCCGATCTGAGTCCTCTCGCACTCTCCTGACAGGGTTGGTGTAAGGCCTCGCACTCTCCTGACAGGGCCGGTGTAATGGCTCTTGAACTCTCCTGACTGGGCCGGTGTATTGGCTCTCGCACCCTCCTGACAGGGCCGGTGTAAAGCCTCTCGCACCCTACTGTAAGGGCTCTTGCACATTCCTGCTGGGGCCGGTCTGAGGCCTCTTGTATACTCTTGACGGGGCCGATGTACGCCATCTTGTACCCTTCTGACGGGGCTGTTGTAAGGGCTCTCACACCCTCCTGACAGGGCCAGTGTAAGGCCTCTCGCACCCTCCTGAAAGGGCCGGTGTAAGGGCTCTCGCACCCTCCTGATGGGGACGGTCTGAGACCACTCACACACTCCTGATGAGGCCGATGTAAAGGCATTCGCGATGTCCTGTTGGGGCTAGTCTGAGGTCTCTCGCACTCTCATGACAGGGCCAGTGTAAGGCCTCTCGCACCCTCCTGATGGGGCTGGTGTAAGGCCTCTAGCACCCTCCTGATGAGGCCAGTGTAAGGGCTCTTGCACACTCCTGATGGGGCCGGTGTAAGGGCTCTTGCACACTCCTGATGGGGCCAGTCTGAGGCCTTTTGCACACTGCTGACAGGGCCAATGTAATTGCTCTCGTACCCCCCTGACAGGGTTGGTGTAAATCCTCTAGCATCCTCCTGACAGGGCCGGTGTAAGGCCTCTCGCACCCTCCTGACAGGGCCGGTGTAAGGGCTCTCACACCCACCGGATGAGGATAGTGTAAGGGCTCTCGCACCCTCCTGACAGGGCCGGGGTAAGGGCTCTCGCACCCTACTGACAGGGCCGGTGTAAGGGCTCTCGCACCCTGCTGACAGGGCTGGTGTAAGGGCTCTCGCACCCTCCTGACAGGGCCGGTGTAAGGGCTCTCGCACCCTCCTGACAGGGCCGGGGTAAGGGCTCTCGCACCCTGCTGACAGGGCTGGTGTAAGGGCTCTCGCACCCTCCTGACAGGGCCGGTGTAAGGGCTCTCGCACCCTCCTGACAGGGCCGGGGTAAGGGCTCTCGCACCCTGCTGACAGGGCTGGTGTAAGGGCTCTCGCACCCTCCTGACAGGGCAGGTGTAAGGGCTCTCGCACCCTGCTGACAGGGCCGGTGTAAGGGCTCTCGCACCCTCTTGACAGGGCCGGGGTAAGGCCTCTCGCACAGATACACACACATATACAATATCTAATTGGCCGCTCTCCCAGGACACCTCATGGTGCAGTAGTCTGGTATATGACATTGCAACATCATTTTATTATAAAACGCTCATGTTTAACCAGTAAAATCTATATATAGATCACCCCTGTACGTGTCACATCCCTGTACCCGTAACATCCACCTGTGACATGGCATCTGACCTATAAATCCTGTGCTTTCACCTATATACAGAGAATCGCAGTGACAAACAGAATAGGAGGTGACAAGTCACACCCAGCATGCCCGATGCCTGTCATAGTGTCCTCCTCATACGCAGCATGCCCGATGCCAGTCACAGTGTCCTCCTCATACCCAGCATGTCCGATTCCTGTCATAGTGTCCTCCTCATACGCAGGATGCCCGATGCCAGTCTGAGCGTCCTCCTCATACCCAGCATGCCCGATGCCTGTCACAGTGTCCTCCTCATACCCAGCATGCCCGATTGCAGTCACAGTGTCCTCCTACCCAGCATGCCCGATGCCTGTCACAGTGTCCTCCTCCTACCCAGCATGCCCGATGCCTGTCACAGTGTTGTCCTCCTACCCAGCATGCCCAATGCCAGTCACAGTGTCCTCCTCATACCCAGCATGCCTGATGCCTGTCACAGAGTCCTCATACCCAGCATGCCCGATGCCAGTCACAGTTTCTTTTCCCTTGAGCCTAAGTACATGCCCGCGTGTCCTAAGTATAGGCCTGATACAGTGGCGTAACTATAATTACTGCGCCCCCCCCCCCACACTGGAAATATCTGCAGCGCCCTCCTAAAATAAAGCTCACCCTCCCCCAACCCTGCCTTACCCCGCTGGTGCTGCCGCCGCCGGGTGTGTGGCTGGGACCCGCGATCTCCTTGTCTGCAGTCCCGGCTCCTGATAATGGCAAAAATAGCTCTCAAAAAATGTCCGCCCCCTTACAGCAGACACTTTTGAAGATGCTAGAGGAGCCTCCTCTAGCATCCTCAATAAGTGTCTGCTGTAAGGGGGCGGACATTTTATTAGAGTTATTTTTGCCATTATCAGGTGCCAGCCTGGAGGAGAGCCGGGACCGCAGACAAGTATATCTGCGGGTCCCGGCCACACAGCCGGCGGCGGCGTCAACAGCAAGCAGCGCCAGCAGGGTAAGGCAGGGCTAGGTAAGCGCATCAATAGCCCCGCAGACCCCCGGCACCCACACCTCCCCGCGACCGCGGGGTCTGCAGGGCTATTGTTACGCCACTGGCCTGTTAGTGAACAAATCATCTCCCAGTTCCATATGATTCCCAATCCTGTATGTGTACATACCAAACATATCACCTCTCAGCCTCCGTTTCTCCAGTGATAACATATTTAGCCTGGTATAACCTATCTTTGTATTCCAGTGATTCTGACCTTTTACTAGCTTAGTCGCCAATCTCTGTACCTGTTCCAATTCATTCATATCCTTTTTAAGGTGCGGTGCCCAGAACTGAACACAGTATTCCAAGTGTGGTCTCACCAATGCCTTGTAAAGAGGCACTATCACATTGGCATCCCTTGAATCCATTCCCTTTAATGCATCTATGATGACCCCCAAGTCCTTGTCTACAGCAGAATTTCCTATAATAACTCCATTTAGCCTATAAGTAGTTTGTTCATTTTTGTTCCCATAATAAATTACTTTACATGTATCAACATTAAACTGCATTTTCCACCTTTCCGCCCACATTTCCAGTTTATTTAGGTCCCTTTGTAGTGTTTCCACATCCTCTCCTGAGTTATTTCCTTACTCAATTTGTTCATCCGCATCTATTGCAATTTTACTAATTATATCACTTCCAATACATTAATGAATATATTAAACAAGGTAGGTCCCAATATTGAACCTTGCGGGACTCCACTTTGGACCTTACCCCAGCTGGAATGTATGCCATTTACCACCATTCCCGATTGTGCAACCAGTTTTTAATCCAAATACAAATTTTATCTCCTAACCCTAAATTACCTAGTTTTATTAATAACCTTTTATGAGGCACCGTATCAAAAGCTAAATCAAGCAGTATTACATGAACAGATTTCCCTAAGTCCAGCCCCTACTGACTTCTTCATAGAAGCTAATTAAAATAGTCTGACATGTTTACGAACCCATGCTGAGCCTTACTTATCACTTTCTATTCTTCTAAGAAATTTTGGATACTATCTCTTATTATTCTTTCTAATATTTTCCCAACAATGGATGCAAGGCTGACCGGTCTATAATCTTCAGGGTTATTTTTGCTACCTTTCTTCCATACTGATACTACGTTAGCTATGCGCCATTCCCTTGGTACCATCCCAGAGTTTGATTCCTCGAATATCAGATATAATTCTTTTAGTATCCTAGGGTGTATTTCGTCCAGCCAGGAGATTTGTTACTATTTAGGTCTATTTTTGACTATTTCCTCACTCAAACATACAGTTTGGGAGCAATCAAGAGCCGAGCATTTAATCTCTGGGAGATCGTCTGAAGATTCTTCCCTTGTAAATACAGAAGCAAAAAAATAATTTTCCTTCTATTACCAGGGTACCCAGCTTATTTCTTAGTGGGACAATATTTCCCGTTTATATAACTGTAGATTTTTTGGGGATTAGATTTGCTATCTGCAGCCATTTTACGTTCAGTCTCTAATTTAGCCAACTTGATTGTATTTTTACATTTCTTATTATATTCTTTATATGCAGCAAATGATTTGGGTGTCTCGTCTTGTTTAAACGCTTTGAATACCCTCCTTTTTTTTAAAGCTATTTCAAAATTGACTTTGCTGTTAAGCCACATAGGTTTCCTTTTGACATTTGTTATTTTATTTACCCTAGGAAAAGATTTATCAGGGCCTACTGCACTATTTTTTTTAAAAGTTTGCCACCTTTCAGGGAGTCAGGGAGCGATCGCATGTTCGCAGTTGGGGAGTCAGGGTGAGGTTGCACGTTTTGCAACTGGGCAGTTGGTTGCACAATTGCAGTTGGGGAGTCAGGGAGAATCCACACGTGCACAGTTGGGGAGTCAGGGAGAGGTCGCACATTCGCAATTGGGGAGTCAGGGAGAGGATGCATATTCGCAGTTGGAAAGTCAGGGAGAGGTCTCACGTTCATAGTTGGTAAATCAGGGAGCGGTCGCAAGTGCATAGTTGGGGAGCCAGGGAAAGGTTGCACATTCCCAGTTGGTGAGTCCGGGAGAGGTTACACATTCCCAGTTGGGGAGTCAGGGAGAGGTCACATGTTCTCAGTTGGGGAGTCAGGGCGCGGTTGCATGTGAGCCGTTGGGGACTCAGGGAGCGGTCGCACATTCGCAGTTGGGTAGTCAGGGAGAGGTCACACTGTGCAGTTGGGGAGTCAGAGAGACGTCGCACATTCACAGTTGGGTAGTCAGGGAGCAGTCGCACATTTGCCGTTGGGGAGTCAGGGAGAGGTCACATGTTTGCAGTTGGGAAGTCAGGGAGACGCCGCACTGCCCAGTTGGGGAGTCAGGGAGAGGCCGCAAATATGGAGTTGGAGAGTCAGGGAGAGGCCACACGTGCACAGTTGGGGAGTCTGGGAGAGGCCGCACGTGCACAGTTGGGGAGTCTGGGAGAGGCCCCTCGTGGGCAGTTGGGGAGTCAGGAAGTGGCCACATGTGTGCAGTTGGGGAGTCATGAAGAGGCCGCATGTTCACAGTTGGTGTGTCAGGGAGCAGTCACACATTTGCAGTTGGGGAGTCAGGGAGCAGTTGTACGTTTGCAGTTGGGAAGTCAGGGAGTGGTTGCACATTCACAGGTGGGGGATCAGGGAGAGGTTGAACTGCATGTTCGCAGTTGTGAAGTCAGGGAGAGGTCACACTGTGTGGTGCGTTGCATGTGCCTAGTTGAGGAGTCATTGGGAGGTCGCATGTGTGCAGTTGGGGAGCCATAGAGAGGTTGCACTGTGCAGTTGGGGAGCCAGAGAGAGGTTGCACTGTGCAGTTGGGGAGTCAGGGAGAGATCCCACTGCACAGGTGGGGAGGTAGGAAGGGGGGTCATATGCACACAGTTGGGGAATCAGTGTGAAGTCACATGTTTGCAGTTGGAGAGTCATCAAGAGGACACATGAGTGCAGTTGGGGAGTCAGGGAGAGGTTGCACATTGGCATATGAGGAGTCAGGGAGAGGTCACACTGCACAGTTGGCGATTCAGGGAGAGACCGGACTGCACAGTTGGGGAGTCAGGGAGAGATCACATTGCACAGTTGGGGAGTCAGGGAGAGGTCGCACTGCTCAGTTGGGGAGTCAGAAAGATGTCACATGTTTGCAGTTGGGGAGTCAGGGAGAGGTCGCAATGCACAGGTGTGAAGTCAGGGAGTGGTTGCAATGCGCAGTTGGGGAGTCAGGGTGAGGTCACACGTTCGCAGTTGGGGAGACAGGGAGTTGTCGCACTGTTCAGTTGGGGAGTCAGAAAGATGTTGCATGCATGCAGTTGGGGAGTCAGGGAGAGGTCACACTGCGCAGTTGGGGAATCAGGGAGAGGTCACACTGTGCAGTTGGGGAGTCAGGTTGAGGTTGCATGTTCGCATTTGGGGAGACAGGGAATTGTCTCACTGCGCAGTTGGGGAGTCAGGGAGAGGTCACACATTTGCAGTTGAGGAGTCAGGGAGATGTTGCAGTGCTCAGTTGGGGAGTCAGGGAGAGGACGCACGTTTGCTGTTGAAGAGTCAGGGAGAGGCCGCACTGTGCAGGTGGGGAGTCAGGGAGGGGTCGCAAGTGCGCAGTTGGGGAGTCAGGGAGAGGTTGCACTGCGCAGTTGAGGAGTCATTGGGCACTGCCGTCCCTCCTGCCCACGCACAGCAATGGTTACTGAGGGTTAATCCACTCCGTAATCACCATATCTCAGATGAGATGAGGAAACGGCTGATTTACGCTTCAGTTACATTATCATTTGCATATAGATTTCGCAGTCACAGCATTTCCTGCTTACTGACGGTTTCATTGTCTCTCAGCACAGGAGAATGTCAGAGCAGGGTGCGGCGTCAGGTGCATACCGCTAAATATGGGGGGGCACAGGGGTGCTGCCAGAACTGATGTAACAATAGAGACAGCTGGGATGCTGCTAAACCAACATCCACAGGAACAGAGGCCAAGTACTTATCAACAGGAACAGAGGTCACATACCTACATAAAGGGATAGAGGCCATGTACTTATCCACAGGAATAGAGGCCACGTACTTATGTACAAAAACAGAGGTCACATACCTACATAAAGGGATAGAGGCCATGTACGTATCTACAGGAACAGAGGCCACATACTTATCCACAGGAACAGTACAGAACAGAGGCCACATACTTATGTACAGGAATAGAGGCCACATACTTATCCACAGGAACAGTACAAAACAGAGGCCACATACTTATCCACAGGAACAGTACAGAACAGAGGCCACATATTTATCCACAGGAACAGTACAGAACAGAGGCCACATACTTATCCACAGGAACAGTACAGAACAGAGGCCACATACTTATCCACAGGAACAGTACAGAACAGAGGCCACATACTTATCCACAGGAACAGTACAGAACAGAGGCCACATATTTATCCACAGGAACAGTACAGAACAGAGGCCACATACTTATCCACAGGAACAGTACAGGACAGAGGCCACATACTTATCCACAGGAACAGTACAGAACAGAGGCCACATATTTATCCACAGGAACAGTACAGAACAGAGGCCACATACTTATCCACAGGAACAGTACAGGACAGAGGCCACATACTTATCTGCAGGAACAGAGGCCACATACTTCAAAGAGAAAAGGTGGAGGAGCGCTTACCTACAACATTCTCACAACTTGATCAATTGGGTATCACATTAAAATATAAATGTATTAAAAAACAATATATATATTCATGATGAATAAAATATGCACACATAAAATTAATGTTAGAGGACAATGGAATACTTATTGTTGTTCCCGCTTGTTCCTATTAATGCTCCCTCTTGATGGTTAGACTTGGTCTCCCATTTTGTACTCCATATAACTGGTATTGTGGGTCTCCATAAACCTACTGGAGTCCCAAGGTCTTTCCTGAAGATGTTTGGATCAGGTCACATACTTATCCACAGGAACAGTACAGAACAGAGGCCACATACTTATCTGCAGGAACAGAGGCCACATACTTATCCACAGGAACAGTACAGAACACAGGCCACATACTTATCTGCAGGAACAGAGGCCACATACTTATCTACAGGAACAGAGGCCAAGTACTTATCTACAAAAACAGAGGCCACATACTTATCCGCAGGAACAGAGGCAACATACTTATCCGCAGGAACAGAGGCCACATACTTATCCGCAGGAACAGAGGCCACATACTTATCTACATGAACAGAGGCCACATACTTATCTACAGGAACAGAGGCCACGTACTTATCTGCAGGAACAGAGGCCACGTACTTATCTACAGGAACAGAGGCCACTTACTTATCTACAGGAACAGAGGCCACGTACTTATATACAGGAACAGAGGCCACATACTTATCTACAGGAACAGAGGCCACATACCTATCTACAGGAACAGAGGCCACATACTTATCTGCAGGAACAGAGGCCACATACTTATCTACAGGAACAGAGGCCACATACTTATCTACAGGAACAGAGGCCACATACTTATCTGCAGGAACAGAGACCACTTAATTATCTACAGGAACAGAGGCCACTTAATTATCTACAGGAACAGAGGCCACGTACTTATCTACAGGAACAGAGGCCACATACTTATCTACAGGAACAGAGGCCACGTACTTATATACAGGAACAGAGGCCACATACTTATCTACAGGAACAGAGGCCACTTCATTATCTACAGGAACAGAGGCCACGTACTATCTACAGGAACAGAGGCCACATACTTATCTACAGGAACAGAGGTCACGTACTTATCCGCAGGAACAGAGGCCATATACTTATCCGCAGGAACAGAGGCCATATACTTATCCGCAGGAACAGAGGCCACATACTTATCTGCAGGAACAGAGGCCACATACTTATCTACATGAACAGAGGTCACATACTTATCTACAGGAACAGAGGCCACGTACTTATCTGCAGGAACAGAGGCCACATACTTATCTACCGGAACAGAGGCCACATACTTATCTACAGGAACAGAGGCCACATACCTATCTACAGGAACAGAGGCCACATACCTATCTAGAGGAACAGAGGCCACATACTTATCTACAGGAACAGAGGCCACATACTTATCTACAGGAACAGAGGCCACATACTTATCTACAGGAACAGAGGCCACATACCTATCTACAGGAACAGAGGCCACATACTTATCTGCAGGAACAGAGGCCACCTACTTATCTACAGGAACAGAGGCCACATACTTATCTGCAGGAACAGAGGCCACCTACTTATCTGCAGGGACAGAGGCCACCTACTTATCTGCAGGAACAGAGGCCACGTACTTATCTACAGGAACAAAGGCCACTTAATTATCTACAGGAACAGATGCCACGTACTTATCTACAGGAACAGAGGCCACTTAATTATCTACAGGAATAGAGGCCACGTACTTATCTACAGGAACAGAGGCCACATACTTATCTACAGGAACAGAGGCCACATACTTATCTACAGGAACAGAGGCCACTTAATTATCTACAGGAACAGAGGCCACGTACTTATCTACAGGAACAGAGGCCACATACTTATCTACAGGAACAGAGGCCATGTACTTATCTACAGGAACAGAGGCCACGTACTTATCTACAGGAACAGAGGCCACATACTTATCTACAGGAACAGAGGCCACATACTTATCTACAGGAACAGAGGCCACGTACTTATCTACAGGAACAGAGGCCACATACTTATCTACAGGAACAGAGGCCACGTACTTATCTACAGGAACAGAGGCCACATACTTATCTACAGGAACAGAGGCCACATACTTATCTACAGGAACAGAGGCCACGTACTTATCTACAGGAACAGAGGCCACATACTTATCTACAGGAACAGAGGCCACATACTTATCTGCAGGAACAAAGGCCACATACTTATCTGCAGGAACAGGGGCCACATACTTATCTACAGGAACAGGGGCCACATACTTGTCTACAGGAACAGATGCCACTTAATTATCTACAGGAACAGAGGCCACATACTTATCTACAGGAACAGAGGCCACTTAATTATCTACAGGAACAGAGGCCACTTAATTATCTACAGGAACAGAGGCCACATACTTATCTACTGGAACAGAGGCCACGTACTTATCTACAGGAACAGAGGCCACATACTTATCTACAGGAACAGAGGCCACATACTTATCTACAGGAACAGAGGCCACTTAATTATCTACAGGAACAGAGGCCACTTAATTATCTACAGGAACAGAGGCCACATACTTATCTACTGGAACAGAGGCCACGTACTTATCTACAGGAACAGAGGCCACATACTTATCTACAGGAACAGATGCCACATACCTATCTACAGGAACAGATGCCACTTAATTATCTACAGGAACAGAGGCCACGTATTTATCTACAGGAACAGATGCCACTTAATTATCTGCAGGAACAGAGGCCACCTACTTATCTGCAGGGACAGAGGCCACCTACTTATCTGCAGGAACAGAGGCCACGTACTTATCTACAGGAACAAAGGCCACTTAATTATCTACAGGAACAGATGCCACGTACTTATCTACAGGAACAGAGGCCACTTAATTATCTACAGGAATAGAGGCCACGTACTTATCTACAGGAACAGAGGCCACATACTTATCTACAGGAACAGAGGCCACATACTTATCTACAGGAACAGAGGCCACTTAATTATCTACAGGAACAGAGGCCACGTACTTATCTACAGGAACAGAGGCCACATACTTATCTACAGGAACAGAGGCCATGTACTTATCTACAGGAACAGAGGCCACGTACTTATCTACAGGAACAGAGGCCACATACTTATCTACAGGAACAGAGGCCACATACTTATCTACAGGAACAGAGGCCACGTACTTATCTACAGGAACAGAGGCCACATACTTATCTACAGGAACAGAGGCCACGTACTTATCTACAGGAACAGAGGCCACATACTTATCTACAGGAACAGAGGCCACATACTTATCTACAGGAACAGAGGCCACGTACTTATCTACAGGAACAGAGGCCACATACTTATCTACAGGAACAGAGGCCACATACTTATCTGCAGGAACAAAGGCCACATACTTATCTGCAGGAACAGGGGCCACATACTTATCTACAGGAACAGGGGCCACATACTTGTCTACAGGAACAGATGCCACTTAATTATCTACAGGAACAGAGGCCACATACTTATCTACAGGAACAGAGGCCACTTAATTATCTACAGGAACAGAGGCCACTTAATTATCTACAGGAACAGAGGCCACATACTTATCTACTGGAACAGAGGCCACGTACTTATCTACAGGAACAGAGGCCACATACTTATCTACAGGAACAGAGGCCACATACTTATCTACAGGAACAGAGGCCACTTAATTATCTACAGGAACAGAGGCCACTTAATTATCTACAGGAACAGAGGCCACATACTTATCTACTGGAACAGAGGCCACGTACTTATCTACAGGAACAGAGGCCACATACTTATCTACAGGAACAGATGCCACATACTTATCTACAGGAACAGATGCCACTTAATTATCTACAGGAACAGAGGCCACGTATTTATCTACAGGAACAGATGCCACTTAATTATCTACAGGAACAGATGCCACTTAATTATCTACAGGAACAGAGGCCACATACTTATCTTCAGGAACAGAGGCCACATACTTATCTACAGGAACAGAGACCACTTAATTATCTACAGGAACAGAGGCCACGTACTTATCTACAGGAACAGATGCCACTTAATTATCTACAGGAACAGAGGCCACGTACTTATCTACAGGAACAGAGGCCACTTAATTATCTACAGGAACAGAGGCCACTTAATTATCTACTGGAACAGAGGCCACTTACATATCTACTGGAACAAAGGCCACGTACTTATCTGCAGGAACAGAGGCCACATACTTATCTACAGGAACAGAGGCCACGTACTTATCTACAGGAACAGAGGCCACATACTTATCTACAGGAACAGAGGCCACGTACTTATCTACAGGAACAGATGCCACATACTTATCTGCAGGAACAGAGGCCACGTACTTATCCACGTACTTATCTAAAGGTACAGAGGCCACGTACTTATCTACAGGAATAGAGGCCACATACTTATCTGCAGGAACAGATGCCACGTACTTATCTACAGGAACAGAGGCCACGTACTTATCTACAGAAACAGAGGCCACGTACTTATTTACAGAAACAGAGGCCACGTACTTATCTACATGAACAGAGGCCACGTACTTATCTACATGAACAGAGGCCACGTACTTATCTACAGAAACAGAGGCCACGTACTTATTTACAGAAACAGAGGCCACGTACTTATCTACATGAACAGAGGCCACGTACTTATCTACATGAACAGAGGCCACGTACTTATTTACAGAAACAGAGGCCACGTACTTATCTACATGAACAGAGGCCACGTCCTTATCTACATGAACAGAGGCCACGTACTTATCTACAGGAACAGAGGCCACATACTTATCTGCAGGAACAGAGGCCACGTACGTATCCCGTGACACCCACATAAGAGGGGAAGTAACACCACTTACTGGCCAGCGTATCGTCTTACCATTACCTTACCACTGCCCAGGTTCTCCTCTGCTGAGAATCTTTCCCCTGACAGGGATTTCGCTGTGATAGTAGCACTGTGGCGTGCTGCTTACAGTACTCCCTGTGTACAACACTATGCTGGCGCGGAGGACCCATTGGTATGCGCCCTGTGAGGTGGGCGAGGTATGAGGCACACATATTGGGGTAGGTACAATGCTAGGCTGACGCGGGGACACTTTGGGTATGTGTCCTGCAAGGTGGGTGAGGTATGATGCACGTACAGTGGGTTAGGTATAATGCTAGGCTGGCGCAGGGGGCACATTGGGTATGCACACTGCAAGGTGGGTGAGGTATGAGGCACGTAGATTCGGGTCATGCCATTGTCTGACGCAATGTTTACACAAGATAAGGACCGAAACCAGGTTTTATACGAGAGTTTTTATTGCCACAATGTTTTATCTTCTATGTGATCGGAATCTGCTGCCAGGGAAGTGGTAAATGGTGGGCGATGTGATGCTCACCCTATGCACCCATACTGTGCAATCTCCAGCATTGGGGTGCTCTATGGTCAGTAGAGATTTTCTCCCTATGGATGGAATGACCACATTCCCCCTCCCCCATGGCCGGATCTATCCTGGTCACAGATCAAAGGACACAGAACACAAACCGACCGGTCAGTGTTATCTTCTGCCGTGTACACAAAGGGCGAGGCCACGGATCTGCTGAGACTGACTGACATCTATATGCTGGAGAATCCTGGTAAAGAGGGGAAGGGAGGGGGAGAGAGAAAGAGGGGAAGAGAGGGGGAGAGAGAAAGAGGGGAAGGGAGGGGGAGAGAGAAAGAGGGGAAGGGAGGGGAGAGAGAAAGAGGGGAGAGACGGAGAGGAAGAGGGGTGGTGAGAGAGAAAGAGGGGAGAGATGGAGGAGAAGAGGGGGAGAGGTGGTGAGAGAGAAAAAAAGGGGTAAGGGGGAGAGGAGGGGGAGAGAGGGGAAGAGAGTGAGGGGGTGATTGAGGGAGAGGGAAGAGGGAGAGAGAGAAGGAGGGGGAGGGAGGGAAGCAAAAGAGAGAAGGGAAGAGGGGAGAAAGGGGGAGAGATGGAGGGGAAGAGAAGGAGGGAGGGAAGAGGAGGGGTTGGGGAAGTGAGGAAAGAGAGGGGGAGGGAGAGGAAGAGAGGACATGGGGAGAGAGGGAGAGGAAGGGATTGGGAGATGGAGGTGAGGAGAAAAGAGTGGGAGAGATGGAGAGGGGGAGAGAAGGGGAAGGGGGAAGAGAGGGAGAGGAGAGAGAGAGAGATGAGAAGAGAGGGAGGGATAATAGTGGGGAATAGAGGAAGAGAGGGGTGAGAGGGGATGGTTGAGAGGGTGGAAAGGGAGGGGAGAAAGAGGCACTCAAGACTTTTTCCTTCCTCTCCCAAGGAAGGAAGGTACATCCACTCCTGGGAGAAATCCCCCAAGTGCACCTCACACGTGGGGAACATACAACATACACAGTTATGGGGGGAATAGATCACAGAGCCGTGGCCATTATATTATTGTGTTGGGATGAATGTACTGTGGTGTCTGAAACACAAGCCCTGATAGGAGATGCTTTTCTTTCGATGTTAGTGTTTTTGCCATTTAATGGTGACCTTCCGATGTTTATCACCATCGAATGCTAATCATTCGATGGTGTACCGATGGTGGCTTGTTTTTTGTAATTCCCAAAAGATATGCCTCCCCTGGCTGCTGTGTCTGTGTCAGGGAAACTTCCTAGGTTCGTTGGAGGCTGTCTGGCTTTCTCTCTGTCTGCTTCCCTCCCTCTCCCTCTCTATGGTTGCTGTAGCTGCTAGGCAACAGGGCCCACTGCTAGTTCTGATTGGCTCTCACTGACTCAGAGAGCCAATCAGAGCACAAACCTCACCCTGCAGCACCAGTCACTCAAACAGCAGCAAATTACACAGAGACACACTGAGCTCTGGAGGATTCAGAGGAGGAGACGTCACTGAATGTTATATCAGCTCAGGCAAGCTACAATAATAATAATAGGTACACAATACAACTAGCTGCAGACAGTTGTGAATGTCAGTCACATACAACACTCATTAATAAGCTGCATTAGTATTACCAGGCAGCAACCACTATATCATCATCAGTGAAGTGTTGGTCAGAGATTGTCTGTTTCTGTCAATATAGTGAGGGACAATATACACAGTCCTGGGGTACCAGGGGAATGAACCAAGCTAAAGGTGCCCATACACTGCTGCGACGCCTCGCAGCAGTGTACGGACACCCGACAGCCTGCAAGGCACGGACGCATGCGATCCGTTGTGATGGATTGCATGCGTCCCTGATTCCGGCCCGCCTCACCGCCAGGAGGAACGGGTGGACGGCCTGCCGGTCTGACCACCTGGTCGGGTCCGATGCGCACGGGAGAGGCGATTTGGTCCGATTTAACGGGTCGATTGGTCGCAATTGGCCAAAATCGGACCAAATCACCTCAGTGTAGGGGCACCTTAACTGTTTTTATATATAGTGAACTATTTTTTATATTACGTGACCTGGTCGCTAGCAATTGGTATTTTACTGGTGACCAGCAATTCTAGCAAGTTCCTGCGACCAGCGACCGCTGGGCTGCGGTGGGAGCGCACACACGGCGAAGGTCGCTAGGTATCACCGGCAATATGGTCACTGAGCGACCATATAGCGGACGATGGAAGCTAGAATCGCCTAGTGTGTAGCATTATTAGCAGGGTTGCCGACTTTCAAAAAATCCTCTCCGGGAGAAGCCCGGAGAGGAATCTTGCATTCCGCGTTTTGGGGGCGGGGCTTAACTGTGACGTCGTTAAGCCCCGTCCCCATTACAACAAATAGCCGAAATAACTGTTATCCATGGAGGGGGCGGGGCTAAAACGTCACGATTGTGCCGTTTTAGCTCGCCCCCTCCCCTGAGACCCGCGGATTGCGGCATATAAATGCCGCGATCGGGGGGCTCAGTGGGGGTCCCCCTGATTCCGGGAGGGTTGCCCACCCTTCCGGGGGCCGGGAGGAAGGACCCGATTTTCGGGAGACTCCCGCAAATTCCGGGAGGGTCGGCAACCCTGATTATTAGTGGTGCCCCCACAGATCCTGGCACCCTAGGCAGCTGCCTAATGGTAGAGCTGGCCCTACTCTTTGCAATATTTATCTCACCATAAAATGATGTGATGACCACTGTACCGTCATCTCCTTTTTGTGTGTGTGTGGTTACACTTGCCTTAATAAATAGACATTTTCCTATCTGGAAAAATAGTGAAACCTAAAGCGAGTTAGTTTACAATTTATCTAATTTTATTACATTTTGATTACTTGCTGTTAAAGTGTTAATAATGTGTACAAAATTAATATACTACTTCATCATTGGGCATTGTGTGAATAATATATATGTATATTATACACACAATGTCCAGTGATAAAGTAATATGTTGCTCAGAGCCTGGGCCCTGCCATCAAATGGCAAATACAGGCTTTTGCGCATGCACTAGTCATATAACTAGTTTTCACCATCGAATACTTTTGATGCGATGGTTAGTTACCATCGCATCGAAAGTTTCAATGGTGGAAGCACTGCCATCATTTGATGGTTGGCTTCCGATGTCCATCCCTATGCCAGAGTCTCATTCCCACACATTATCTCACATCCAATCACAGTGCCTGGGGAGCTGCTGCCCTCTACTGACCATATCCAGGACTGCAGCCTCATTCACTAAACCCTTTTATGTGACTCCTCATCTGCGTAAAATTGCCAAGTGGACGTGTATAGACAGAGATAGATTGCACCCTTCAGACTCACCAACGCATTGCCCCCCCCCCCCCCACCCATTGAAGCAGAAAGTGACGCTGCCCCCCAGAAATGAAAAGACGCCCACCGGGGCACCCCCAACTCAATGACACAATAACGGGAATCATGGATTGCTCATGCAGGTCTATGGCTGTACAGACTGGACGCTGCCGTAGTACCGCAGGCCCAATGTTTCTGTAGACTAGGACTCACATCTGACATTAGATATACTCCCTCAAATACAGCCATATCGTGTCTGCCTGTCTGCAACCACTCCCCGCTAACTCCATGTTATCACCACCAAATGGTCACTTCGCGAATACAGCAAATTATCTTTCGATAATTACACAGTGCCTTGGAACATCAGCTCTGGGATCAGCAGGGGCGTGTTCTGGGATCAGCAGGGGCGTGCTCTGGGATCAGGAAGGGCATGCTCTGGGAGTGTCAGGGGCGTGCTCTGGGATCAGGAAGGATCTGGGTGTAGCTGCGCCTCCTATAAACAGAAGTTGGTGATATTCACTGATTTCTACCCCCAAAAAGGGATCAGGAAGGGGCATGCTCTGGGATCAGCAAGGGTGTGCTCTGTGATCAGCAGGGGCATGCTCTGGTGCTCTGGGATCAGCAGGGGCATGCTCTGGGAGTATCAGGGGTATTTTCTAGGATTGGCATGAGCGTGCCCTGGGATCAGCAGGGGTGTGCTCTGGGATCGGCGCGAGCATGCTCTGAGAGTGTCAGGGGCGTGCTCTGGGAGTGTCAGGGGTGTGCTTTGGGATCAGCAGGGGCATGCTCTGGGATCAGCAGGGGCGTGCTCTGGGATCAGCCGGGGTGTGCTTTGGGATTGGTGGGAGCGTGCTCTGGGATCAGCAGAGGCATGTTCTGAGATCAGTGGGAGCGTGCTCTGGGATCGGCGTGAGCGTGCTCTGGGAGTGTCTGGGGTGTGCTCTGAGATCAGCAGGGGTGCTCTGGGATCAGCAGGAGCGTGCTCTGGGAGTGTCAGGTGGATGATCTGGGATAAGCAGGGGCATTCTCTGGGAGCATCAGGGGTGTGTATACAGCCGCTCCCCCATGGTCTGTGGGGTGTTAGGTCTACAACAACTGGGTTGACATGGGTCAAGGTCGACAGTCAAAAGGTCGAAATGGGTTTTGTCACTGTTTGTTTTTACCCAAATGTCGACACAGTGGACATGGACACCGTTTGTAGTGCACTGCATCCCCTTTCATCGTTCACAATGCTTCAGGCATTCTCCCACCATGCCCTAGTAGATTGTAGGGCATGAAATACAGCCTGCTGACTGGTCATGACCTAATGACCTGTCGACCTAGATACATGTCGACCTTGACCCTTGTCGACCTAGTTGCTGTAGACCTAGTGACCATATCCCGGTCTGTGTAGGCTCTTCCTGCCCTGTGGCTGGTGTCCTACTCTCTCAGTGGTCCATGCTATGCCCTACCACTCATTAATGCCTTACTGGTTCTTATTACCATGGCCCATATGCTGATCAGGTCCCCGACCCGCACCCCCGAGGCTCTGCCCACACCCCCGGGGCACCGCCCACCGCACTGATGCTGGACAGAATAAACAGACAACATGGAACTTGTTCCTCTTTATTATTAATAGTATTGAATTTCCTACACAAGCCGGCCATTGTCTGCAATATGTCGTGTGTTCAGTCAGCGATCTATGGAAATGAGCCCGTTCCCTGCTCAGCCTACTGTGTGCTCACTCACATACTGTGGTGGTGGTGGTGGGGAATCCTTACCCAGCTACAGCACTGCCCCCTGGGTGCAGCCATCACATGCACTTCCTGTATTCCTCCACATACAGGACTATGCATCCTAGCACCGCCGGGCCACCACCTGAGCTCAGAATGTACATGCGTGCTTGTGTGTGTGTGTACATGCCTGTATCGTGCATTCTCAGCTAGCATGTGCAGTCACATAAAGTGGTCTTCTTGCGTTTCGTGGGCCGAGCTGGGGCCACGTGTAGAAAAGGGAAGACTTTCCTCTCCCTAGAAAAGAACATACAAAGTGGCGGGTAGCGTACTGAGCGCTAGACTAGAGCTGGGGTTGGGGGGTCACGGTGGGTCCAGCCCAGATGGAGGGAGACAGAAGGGTGCTTAGACGTGGACAACGGCCTGAGAGCCACGGATATAAATGTCACCATTTACAGCGATGCTACTGGGCCTCCTTGGGCCAGATCATTCCAATGTCCTCCATGTGCAGCAAGCTGACAACGTTACTATCCTTTCCTATTTGGCTGGAAGCCTTCACCACTGAAGACGCGCCACTGAGGAGCAGCCACCAAGAAACCTCATCTCTGGAGACGATAGCTTGAGTGATGGTTGATGGACACCATGATATTGTGCACACGGGGCTGCAGTGCGCCCCCCGTAGGATGGGGCACCGGGACGTCCCTTACATGAAGGTATGGAGTCACTCTACTTTGGTAAAGCCCCCAATGTTGACCTTGCGCTCGTGTTTGATGGATACCAGCTCCTGCAGTTGTAGGGCACCTCCCCCAATAAAGCAGAATGCAGGACAGACAGGTCCGGAACAGTCCACACTGCCTTCCCACAGACTACGGTGGGACACAGCATCAAAGTAACCCACTCGACCCTTCTCATAGTCGAGGAAGACGCCCAGCCGTGGGGGCAGGGGAACGGTGCAGCCAGAGGGGTCCCGGGACGTTGGCATTGACCCATGGGGCTGAAGAATCTTCCCCATTCCGATGGTCAGGAAACAGAAGGCTGGAGATACATCCATGGTGGCATCTTCTGCGCCAGAGTCGTGTCCACTATCCGGATCGTACCTACTGGAGAATGGAGAAGAGGCCGTATGAGTGGTCACCTGGATTCCCACCAACCACCATTCTACACACCACAGACATTGACGCTGGCTCTCACCTGGGGCTGACCACATCCTGGGGCACCTGGAATAGCTCTTGCAGCTTACTCTCCTGCCCCACTCCCACTTTCACCACGTAGGAGCTGGGGTCTACTGAACATTCCCAGTAGTAGCGACCCTGCGTGATGGCCACGTCACCAAGTACCAGCTCCATGGACACGTGGCAGCTCGTCATGAGGCGCTCGGCAGCAAAGAGCATGGGCACGCCAGGTACGCTACGCACTGCCCTCCGGTCTTTACTGACCACCAGCCGGTCTCGAGGGAACCCACAGCTGCTGTCTAGGAAAAAGTTCAGCACTGCAAAGAGAACACAAGGATGACGCATAATGTCTACACAGATCGCCTGGGACTATATTACATTGGACTATGTGGGTGCAGGGCTGGCTCGGCAGGGCATAAGGAGGAGCCTTTCTGGCCGTGTCATACATTGTTGTTGCTTTATTACAGCACAATGACCAGTGCATAGTTGCCTACCCTCCTGCATTCTTCAGAAGACTCCCTGACATAGCAGCAATCTCCCTCTCTCCCTCATTAGTCTAGCAATCTCCCTCATGTCACCTAGCCCACATTACACTGTTACATCATATTTACCTCCCCTCCTACATTCTTCAGAAGACTCCCTGACATAGCAGCAATCTCCCTCTCTCCCTCATTAGTATAGCAATCTCCATCATGTCACCTAGCCCACATTACACTGTTACATCATGGTTACCTCCCATCCTGCATTCTGCAGGAGACTCCCTAATATAGCTGTAATCTCCCTCTCTCCCTCATTAGTCTACCAATCTCCCTCATGTCACCTAGCCCACATTACAGTGTTATATCATAGTTATCTTCCCCCCTGCAATTTGCAGGAGACTCCCTGACACAGCAGCAATCTCCCTCTCTCCCTCATTAGTCTAGCAATCTCCCTCATATCACCTAGCCCACATTACACTGTTACATCATAGTTACCTCCCCTCCCGCATTCTGCAGGAGACTCCCTGACATAACAGCAATCTCCCTCTCTCCCTCATTAGTCTAGCAATCTCCCTCATATCACCTAGCCCACATTACACTGTTACATCATAGTTACCTTCCCCCCTGCAATTTGCAGGAGACTCCCTGACATAGCAGCAATCTCCCTATCTCCCTCATTAGTCTAGCAATCTCCCTCATGTCACCTAGCCCACATTACACTGTTACATCATAGTTACCTCCCCTCCTGCATTCTGCAGGAGACTCCCTGACATAGCAGCAATCTCCCTCTCTCCCTCATTAGTCTAGCAATCTCCCTCATGTCACCTAGCCCACATTACAATGTTACATCATAGTTACCTCCCCTCCCGCATTCTGCAGGAGACTCCCTGACATAGCAGAAATCTCCTTCTCTCCCTCATTAGTCTAGCAATCTCCCTCATGTCACCTAGCCCACATTACAATGTTACATCATAGTTACCTCCCCTCCCGCATTCTGCAGGAGACTCCCTGACATAGCAGAAATCTCCTTCTCTCCCTCATTAGTCTAGCAATCTCCCTCATGTCACCTAGCCCACATTACACTGTTACATCATAGTTACCTCCCCACCTGCATTCTGCAGGAGACTCCCTGACATAGCAGCAATCTCCCTCTCTCCCTCATTAGTCTAGCAATCTCCCTCATATCACCTAGCCCACATTACACTGTTACATCATAGTTACCTTCCCCCCTGCAATTTGCAGGAGACTCCCTGACATAGCAGCAATCTCCCTATCTCCCTCATTAGTCTAGCAATCTCCCTCATGTCACCTAGCCCACATTACACTGTTACATCATAGTTACCTCCCCTCCTGCATTCTGCAGGACTCCCTCATTAGTCTAGCAATCTCCCTCATGTCACCTAGCCCACATTACACTGTTACATCATAGTTACCTCCCCTCCCGCATTCTGCAGGAGACTCCCTGACATAGCAGCAATCTCCCTCTCTCCCTCATTAGTCTAGCAATCTCCCTCATGTCACCTAGC
Source organism: Crinia signifera (assembly GCF_055691185.1). Taxonomy (NCBI): domain Eukaryota; kingdom Metazoa; phylum Chordata; class Amphibia; order Anura; family Myobatrachidae; genus Crinia; species Crinia signifera. Next base: position 6,657,635 of record NC_139228.1, on the reverse strand, counting down.
CCACATTACACTGTTACATCATAGTTACCTCCCCTCCTGCATTCTGCAGGAGACTCCCTGACATAGCAGCAATCTCCCTCTCTCCCTCATTAGTCTAGCAATCTCCCTCATGTCACCTTGCCCACATTACAATGTTACATCATAGTTACCTCCCCTCCTGCATTCTGCAGGAGACTCCCTGACATAGCAACAATCTCCCTCTCTCCCTCATTAGTCTAGCAATCTCGCTCATGTCACCTAGCCCACATTACAATGTTACATCATAGTTACCTCCCCTCCCGCATTCTGCAGGAGACTACCGACATAGCAGCAATCTCCCTCTCTCCCTCATTAGTCTAGCAATCTCCCTCATGTCACCTAGCCCACATTACACTGTTACATCATAGTTACCTCCCCTCCCGCATTCTGCAGGAGACTCCCTGACATAGCAGCAATCTCCCTCTCTCCCTCATTAGTCTAGCAATCTCCCTCATGTCACCTTGCCCACATTACACTGTTACATCATAGTTACCTCCCCTCCTGCATTCTGCAGGAGACTCCCTGACATAGCAGCAATCTCCCTCTCTCCCTCATTAGTCTAGCAATCTCCCTCATGTCACCTAGCCCACATTACAATGTTACATCATAGTTACCTCCCCTCCTGCATTCTGCAGGAGACTCCCTGACATAGCAGCAATCTCCCTCTCTCCCTCATTAGTCTAGCAATCTCCCTCATGTCACCTAGCTCACATTACACTGTTACATCATAGTTACCTCCCGTCCTGAATTCTGCAGGAGACTCCCTGACATAGCAGCAATCTCCCTCTCTCCCTCATTAGTCTAGCAATCTCCCTCATGTCACCTAGCCCACATTACAATGTTACATCATAGTTACCTCCCCTCCCGCATTCTGCAGGAGACTCCCTGACATAGCAGGAATCTCCCTCTCTCCCTCATTAGTCTAGCAATCTCCCTCATGTCACCTAGTCCACATTACACTGTTACATCATAGTTACCTCCCCTCCTGCATTCTGCAGGAGACTCCCTGACATAGCAGCAATCTCCCTCTCTCCCTCATTAGTCTAGCAATCTCCCTCATGTCACCTAGCCCACATTACACTTTTACATCATAGTTACCTCCCCTCCTGCATTCTGCAGGAGACTCCCTGACATAGCAACAATCTCCCTCTCTCCCTCATTAGTCTAGCAATCTCCCTCATGTCACCTAGCCCACATTACACTGTTACATCATATGTAGATACCTCCCCTCCTGCATTCTGCAGGAGACTCCCTGACATAGCAGCTATCTCCCTCTCTCCCTCATTAGTCTAGCAATCTCCCTCATGTCACCTAGCCCACATTACGCCGTTACATCATAGTTACCTCCCCTCCTGCATTCTGCAGGAGACTCCCTGACATAGCAGCAATCTCCCTCTCTCCCTCATTAGTCTAGCAATCACCCCCCTGTCACCTAGCCCACATTACACAGTAACATCATAGTTATCTCCCCTCCTGCATTCTGCAGGAGACTCCCTGAAATAGCAGCAATCTCCCTCTCTCCCTCATTAGTCTAGCAATCTCCCTCATGTCACCTAGCCCACATTACACCGTTACATCATAGTTACCTCCCCTCCTGCATTCTGCAGGAGACTCCCTGACATAGCAGCAATCTCCCTCTCTCCCTCATTAGTCTAGCAATCTCCCTCATATCACCTAGCCCACATTATGTAGCAGTTACATTTAAGGTAAAGAAGCAATGAGAGATAGATACATTTACATTGAATCATCAGCACCATTTCCCAGCACTTTACCAAGTACAGTATCTCTTACTTACTGCTTTGCGGCTCATCTACATTTGGATATAAGTTATTCTAAATGATTCCTCTCAGATGTAGCAGTACACACCCACGCTTCTAGGTGCAACATGCACAATATCTTTTCACAATCTCTCGCCCTTTGGGTGGAGCATGACACGCCTCTGAATGGGGTGCTGTGCAAAATTCTATTACCAACTATAATCTCCCTGAAACTATTTTTCAAAAGTAGGCAAGTATGGACCAGTGTGTGTTATTGCAGCCATTATGGTGTTTATGTGTCTTATCAGCCCTTTACAGATCCTTCCGGAAGATAATGGTTCCAGTGCAGCAATATCCTTAATACTCAGGTGTCACATCTGTACCATGCACTAAGGAAAAGCCAGCAACTGAGCACCTGGGGAACACCATGCTGCACTGCAGGGGGCAGATGTAACATGTGCAGATAGTTAGGTGTGGGAGGGGCGTGTCCTAGCTCGGAACTACATTGCAGTGTGAGAATAACATTGCCCAGTGTGTGTCACTACATGCAGAAGCAGCCAGTAACTGAGCATATGGGTAACACCATGCTGCGCTGCAGGGGGCAGATGTAACATGTGCAGAGAAAGTTAGATTCGGGTTGGTTATATTGTTTCTGTGCAGGGTAAATACTGGCCGATTTAGTACTTGATGAGCCAAATTTGACATGTGATAAATCGCTTGCGATTTATCACATGTCGGTGAGCAGGGGGCGGGCGGTGAGGTGCAGGGGGGGTGGCGGTGATCCTCATCAGGGGGAGCAGTGGGGCGGGCAGCGGGTCCCTGAGCGCTTGGCTGGTGGCGCTGGCGAGTGCTGACCTGGCCGGCGGTGTGATGATCACAGTCTCTCTATCATTCAGCAGCGCTGCGGGAGCAGTGGGACGGGACGCGCAGTGGCGGGTATTCGATTTTTTAAAAACCTGTCAAATGACTGGCCGTTCTCTGATTGGCTGAGAGCTCTCAGCCAATCAGAGAACGGCCAGTCATTTGACAGGAATTTTACAAATCTAATACCCGCCACTGCGCGTCCCGTCCTGCAGCGCTGCTGAATTAGAGACTGTGATCATCACACCGCCGGCCAGGTCAGCACTCGCCAGCGCCGCCAGCCAAGCGCTCAGGGACACGCTGGCCGCCCTACTGCTCCTCCGGTGTCTGCATGCATATGCCTGTCAGGTGGGCAGGCATATGCATACAGGGAGGTCGGACGTGATCGTACATGCTGACCGTCCGACCTCCCTGATCCGGTCCGATGCGCACAGGACCGCGCATCGGATCGGATCAGATATCGCACACCCGCGATTTTGGGCCGATTTCACCTGGTTATCGGCCCAAAGTGCTGAAATCGGATAAAATCGTCCCAAAATCGCATAGTGTATGGGAGCCTTAACTCTCTCTCTGCACATGTTACATCTGCCCCCCCTGCAGTGCAGCATGGATTTGTCCATTTGCTTAAAAAGCAGCTTTGTGATTAGATCTGACTAACCCCCCAAGCTTTGATAATTATCCCCTTAAATGGCATTATTTTAAAGTAGAAACCTGGTGGGACTGTAGTGGCCCCTTATGACATAGGGGCCCATTTATCAACCTATGGATGGCTGATTGGGGGGTGCAGTTCCGTATGGTTCCCTGTCACAAGTTTTGTCTCCCCCTGAGTGCCTTCATCTTCACCCCATTCTCACCGTTGGGCCCAATTATCAATGATTGCAGTGAAATACGGGTGCGATATTAGAGCCCAATGTATCACTCGGCACGAGTGATACATTGGGCTCTAATATCGCACCCGTATTTCACTGCAATCATTGATAATTGGGCCCAACGGTGAGAATGGGGTGAAGATGAAGGCACTCAGGGTGAGACAAAACTTGTGCACTTGGCGTGAGTACCTAATTATGGAATGGAGCCCCTCCTCCGCAGGCACGCGGCTACAGGGGTGGTCATGACGCACTATGAGAGGGGGCAGCAGTAATGGGGATTACCTGGTGCAGGTGGGGTGTGCAGGTAGATGTCCTCACTGTACTCCCCATAGCCGGCCTTGTTGTAGCCTCTGACCCTCAGCACATACACACTGTCTATGTCCGGTCCTTCTAAGATGGTGCTGAGGCTCCAGATTTCCTCCCTCCGCTGCCACAGCTTCAGGGTCTTGTGTTTTGGGTCCGTTTTCCGGTACTCCACAGTGTAGTGCCAGGCGGGCGGGGAATCCTGGGTTAGGCGCCAGCTCAGGTAGATCTTATCGTATGCGTACGTGCGCTGTGTATCGATGACTGGTGCATCTGGCGCTGTGGGTGGAAGAAGGGAGAATGGGAATGAGCGGAGGAAAGTAGGCTGGAGCAAGTGGCGGATGGAGGAGGGGTACAAGGAGCATTCCATGCTAAGAGAGGAAGGAAGAGAGAGATCTCATTAATGCAGATCCCAGATCAGATAACGAGCAGGAACACGCAGGAGAAGAGTCAATCCAAGAAGCCTGGAGAGGCAAAGGCAACAGCAGGGGGGGGGCATGTGAGGGAGGCAGAGGACATAGAGGGAAAGCTGGGGCAGGACCAATACCCCCCCCCCCCCAAACATAAACCAGACTGAGAAGTAAGCAGAGAGACGTAGGTCAGAGAGGAGGCCGCTGAGGACCCAGGGTGGAGGACGGGCACAGGAGGGAAGGACAGGAAAGGGAGGTTACAGCCTCCTCTCGGGAGACTGACTGGGTAACTTGCCTCTGATATCTCCTGGACTGTGCGCCACACTCAGAGGCCTACAACAGAGAGAGGGACATGAGGGTCTGAGACGGGCCACAGGGGGGCTAACGCCAGGATCGCACCAGGAGACCGGTAGACCTCCGGGACCCTATTAGCCATTGCAGAAAAGACATGTATGGTACTTACTCTGGATACATTATTATTACCATTATCTGTAATGAGAGGAATACTTACACAGTGGCGTACCATTCCTGTCGCCGTAGCTCAACCGGCCTTCTCCAAATAATCAGTAGCTCACAATAATGACACCAGGCACGTGGGACAAGACCTCAGGCAAATTGACCGCCTGCTCTTTAGGGGTGTCACTGGTTTATTTTTATCAATGAACAAAATACAAAGTGGTTGAACAGGAGAGATGGGAATCAAGCCCATTGTTTGGTGTGACCACGCTTTGTCTACAACATCAGTTCCACTAGGTGCCCTTTAACATAGTCAGGGGTATTGTAGGATTATAGTCAGGTGTATAATTACCCAGTAATACCAAACAGGTGATAATGAGCATCATTTTCATACGTAGGCTTAAAACTGGGTGAGGAGCAGCAAAATTCAGCTTGAAAGGCGAGGTTGTGGAGACCGGTATACGTCACAGATCACACACCAGCAACAAGGCACAAAGCACTTATACTGTATCAGTAGGCCTATTCTAGGGAGAGGGCGCATAGACGCAGTGGTTGGCCAGAGAAGCTGGGTGCATCAGCAAGGCCTATTCCAGGGAGAGAGCGCATAGACACAGTGGTTGGTCAGAGAAGCTGGGTGCATCAGCAAGGCCTATTCCAGGGAGAGGGCGCATAGACGCAATGGTTGGTCAGAGAAGCTGGGTGCATCAGCAAGGCCTATTCCAGGGAGAGGGAGCATAGATGCAGTGGTTGGTCAGAGAAGCTGGGTGCATCAGCAAGGCCTATTCCAGGGAGAGGGCGCATAGACACAGTGGTTGGCCAGAGAAGCTGGGTGCATCAGCAAGGCCTATTCCAGGGAGAGGGCGCATAGACGCAGTGGTTGGTCAGAGAAGCTGGGTGCATCAGCAAGGCCTATTCCAGGGAGAGGGAGCATAGATGCAGTGGTTGGTCAGAGAAGCTGGGTGCATCAGCAAGGCCTATTCCAGGGAGAGGGCGCATAAATGAAATGGTTGGCCAGAGAAGCTGGGTGCATCAGCAAGGCCTATTCCAGGGAGAGGGCGCATAGATGAAATGGTTGGCCAGAGAAGCTGGGTGCATCAGGAAGGCCTATTCCAGGGAGAGGGAGCATAGATGCAGTGGTTGGTCAGAGAAGCTGGGTGCATCAGCAAGGCCTATTCCAGGGAGAGGGCGCATAGATGAAATGGTTGGCCAGAGAAGCTGGGTGCATCAGCAAGGCCTATTCCAGGGAGAGGGAGCATAGATGCAGTGGTTGGTCAGAGAAGCTGGGTGCATCAGCAAGGCCTATTCCAGGGAGAGGGCGCATAGACGCAGTGGTTGGCCAGAGAAGCTGGGTGCATCAGGAAGGCCTATTCCAAGGAGAGGGCGCATAGACGCAGTGGTTGGCCAGAGAAGCTGGGTGCATCAGCAAGGCCTATTCCAGGGAGAGGGCGCATAGATGAAATGGTTGGCCAGAGAAGCTGGGTGCATCAGCAATGCCTATTCCAGGGAGAGGGCGCATAGATGCAGTGGTTGGCCAGAGAAGCTGGGTGCATCAGCAATGCCTATTCCAGGGAGAGGGCGCATAGATTCAGTGGTTGGCCAGAGAAGCTGGGGCATCAGCAAGGCCTATTCCAGGGAGAGGGCGCATAGATTCAGTGGTTGGCCAGAGAAGCTGGGGCATCAGCAAGGCCTATTCCAGGGAGAGAGAGCATAGATGCAGTGGTTGGCCAGAGAAGCTGGGTGCATCAGCAAGGCCTATTCCAGGGAGAGGGCGCATAGATTCAGTGGTTGGCCAGAGAAGCTGGGGCATCAGCAAGGCCTATTCCAGGGAGAGAGAGCATAGATGCAGTGGTTGGCCAGAGAAGCTGGGGGCATCAGCAAGGCCTATTCCAGGGAGAGGGCGCATAGACACAGTGGTTGGTCAGAGAAGCTGGGGGCATCAGCAAGGCCTATTCCAGGGAGAGGGAGCATAGATGCAGTGGTTGGTCAGAGAAGCTGGGTGCATCAGCAAGGCCTATTCCAGGGAGAGGGAGCATAGATGCAGTGGTTGGTCAGAGAAGCTGGGTGCATCAGCAAGGCCTATTCCAGGGAGAGGGCGCATAGATGAAATGGTTGGCCAGAGAAGCTGGGTGCATCAGGAAGGCCTATTCCAGGGAGAGGGAGCATAGATGCAGTGGTTGGTCAGAGAAGCTGGGTGCATCAGCAAGGCCTATTCCAGGGAGAGGGCGCATAGATGAAATGGTTGGCCAGAGAAGCTGGGTGCATCAGGAAGGCCTATTCCAGGGAGAGGGAGCATAGATGCAGTGGTTGGTCAGAGAAGCTGGGTGCATCAGCAAGGCCTATTCCAGGGAGAGGGAGCATAGATGCAGTGGTTGGTCAGAGAAGCTGGGTGCATCAGCAAGGCCTATTCCAGGGAGAGGGAGCATAGATGCAGTGGTTGGTCAGAGAAGCTGGGTGCATCAGCAAGGCCTATTCCAGGGAGAGGGAGCATAGATGCAGTGGTTGGTCAGAGAAGCTGGGTGCATCAGCAAGGCCTATTCCAGGGAGAGGGAGCATAGATGCAGTGGTTGGCCAGAGAAGCTGGGTGCATCAGGAAGGCCTATTCCAGGGAGAGGGCGCATAGATTCAGTGGTTGGCCAGAGAAGCTGGGGCATCAGCAAGGCCTATTCCAGGGAGAGAGAGCATAGATGCAGTGGTTGGCCAGAGAAGCTGGGGGCATCAGCAAGGCCTATTCCAGGGAGAGGGCGCATAGACACAGTGGTTGGTCAGAGAAGCTGGGGGCATCAGCAAGGCCTATTCCAGGGAGAGGGCGCATAGACGCAGTGGTTGGTCAGAGAAGCTGGGGGCAGCTGCACCTTCAGCTCAGAACTGGCAGGAACCAGTGGGACCCAGGTTCTCCCATCTACTGATCGGAGTGGTGTGGCCCAGGAGCACCGGGCCGTGTCACAATGTGAGATATATAGGTGTAACGGGGCAGCTGGTTTAGATGAAGGCCTGGAGGGTGTCACAGTAATTATGTATGCAGGCAGCAGTGAGGCATGGTGGAGGTTCCAAGTCTGAGGCAGCCTCTCAGGCAATGGAGCTGGGGACTCGGTCAGGACTAAAAGCGTCCTCAATGCTGAGAAATACAGACAGGCCACCATGTAATACCATCAGGGAGGTGTCTGATGTTGATATAGGGCGATCAGCCCAAATACTGATGTGATTCCTATCTCTCCTCTGTTTAGTCCCTTACTGCAGCATTGTCCACACCTGCCTACAGCTGCCCATATCCTTCTTATGTACTATACCGGTGTGCCAGGACATGGAACATGAGACCGGACCCCGGGAACTAACCCACGGGTTATATATGTGTCTATGGCCAGACATGGCCTAGAACTATACCCAGCTGTACAACAGCCATCCTGGCATTGGGTGATCATTCTCTGGTCAGATGGGAGTGGGCTCCGATCCCGGCTATGGCCATATGGGGACATCCTGGATTAGGGCCCTTTCTGCTTACAGAACTAAATGATGGTTGCAGTAGTCTGGGTCCCTCAGCAGCAACAGGGCCCTAGCCAGACCATAGGCTCCCCAGTGGAGACCATTATGTAGAGATCTATTGGACGCATCTAGTGCTGGCCATGAGGAGGTACATGGACCCGTTGTGTACAATACTAGAAGAGGTTTCCCCAATGACAATAGAAGCGGTGATATGGGAGGTACGAAGCGATGAGAATATGGACCAAGGGATGACCCCTTATAATCTGTGGTACCCGGCACCACCATCCGTCACTGAGGACCATGCTCACAATTACCTCGGACAAAGTTCAGCTCCGTCAGTAACTTCAGCTCTCGGCTGACGTCCATCTTGAATGGTGGCAGGGGGGCGAAGGCCGATGACCGGAAGCTCTGGACTGACTCTATAGCTCGGACAATGCTGGGGGTGAGGGAGAGTGACATTATTAGTAACATAAACCCATCCATCTCTCACCCCCACCCCACATGTCCCAACTTTCCCCATTGTTCCCATCTAGTCCTGGATGCCTCCCAGTCCCGCCCCTTACCGTTCATGCAGCTGTTTTGCTGCGAGGACGAAACAGGGCTGCTCTGTCTCCTTCATCACCTCGTGAGCGTAGCTCACTAGCCCCGAGTTCTCTAACAGCGCCTGGCGCTCCCACACCTGGGCCTCCAGGATGCAGCGTCGCTCGCGCTGCCGTTCAGCAATGTCCCTGGTCAGCGCTGCTTGCTTCTCATCGAGGACAGAGCGCAGAGCTCCGATGAGCTGCAGAGCCTCCTCCAGAGCTTTGGCCCCATTCAGCTGTGGAAGGAATTATGATATCACAGTGGGTGAGGTCACTGGGTCAGTCAGTGAGTAGGTAAAGGGGGGTAACTGCAAATTAGAGAATAAAGGGGCGCTGTGGTGGGAGGCAGGGCTCAGCATGCCTGGTGGGAAGCAGAGGTTAGCGGGCCTGGTGGGCAGTGGTAAAGGTGTGTCTGGTAGGAGGCAAGGTCAGCAGGCCTGGTGGAAAGCAAGGAAAGTGGGCCTTGTAGTAGGCGGGAGTCAGCGGGCCCGGTGGGAGGGGGTGAAAGCAGGCATGGTAGGTGGCGTAGCAGGCGGGCCTGGTAAGAAGAGGTGAAAGCAAGCCTGTGGGAGGCAACACCAGAGGGCCTAGCAGGTACAGCAGGCTTAGTGGGAGGTGTGGCTAGCAGACCTGGTGGGAGGTGATGATCAGAGTCAGTGTCCAGTTAGGGGCGTGGTTAGGTAATGAGGCACAGCTCACCTCAGTCTGCCTCATGCTCTCTTCCAGCTCACTTATCTGGCCTTGGACAACCAGCTGACTCCCCATGATATAGGCAATACTCTTACCCAGTCTATCCTGTGGAAGAAACAGAACTTTAATATTATACAATGGGAATCCTGTCCCACTTACAGTACAACATAAGCATCAGATGCCACAGAGGAGAGCTCTGACCACAGAATAGTACAAGGATGTAGGTCAGAACGGTTATACAGAGCTCTCAGGTGACCTGTAATATCCTTATATCTTACAGCAGATGGTGAGTTTCTGGTACGAGGGGGTCCCGGGCCTTAACCATTACCTGCACGTACCCAATGTTTATACTAAGTATGAATATAGTCCTTGATCCACAAATATACCATCCCCCATGTTCCACATAGCACACGCTGTGGAGACGGGATGCGGTCATTTGGTCAAATGCATTATGGTCGAATGTCATTACATCGAATCCATTAGGTCGAATTGCTAAAAGGTCGACATGATTCTAGGTCGACATGGGAAAAGGTCGAAATGATTCTAGGTCGAAAGGTCATTAGTTCGACAGGTCATTAGGTCGACAAGGTCATTAGTTCGACATTGTCTAGGTCGACATTCACAAAGTCGACATGGGGTTTTTCACTGTTTTTTGAGCCGACATGTGCTGACAGGCGGTATTTCATGCCCTACCATCCACTAGGGCGTGGTGGGAGAATAAAATAGTGTGCCGAGCGTAGCGAGGCACCGTGCCCGACGCATTGCGAGCGCAGCGAGCGATGCGAGGGGATGCAGTGCACTTTAAACTGTGTCCATGTCGACTGTGTTGACATTCAGGTAAAAAAACAGTGAAAAACCCCATGTCGACTTTGTGAATGTCGACCTAGACAATGTCGAACTAATGACCTTGTCGACCTAATGACCTGTCGAACTAATGACCTTTCGACCTAGAATCATTTCGACCTTTTCCCATGACGACCTAGAATCATGTCGACCTTTTAGCAATTCGACCTAATGGATTCGATGTAATGACATTCGACCATAATGCATTCGACCAAACGATCCCAACCCGTGGAGACATTGCCAGCAATGGCTTTGGCCTGTTAAAATTCCAGCCATGGACCCCTAGTGGATGGTTGGCTGAGGGAGCTGACTCTTCAGGACCAGGCCTTAACTGTATAGTTGTGAATAGCTACCAGAGACACATCATGGAGGCCATAACTGGTTGTGAGCACCCAGATGGCCCGAGGACAAGCCAAAGGGGAAGGCCTGGAATTGGAAGTGTGCCTCCAGGGAGGAGACGGGAAGGAAATGCTGATAGTCTTTCATGAATAGGGATATGGAGATAGAGTCTTAGGTGTCCAAGGCTGCCAGAAGCTTTCCTCATGTATCTCCTGTATCTCCAAACACTGGGCAGAGGTAGCCATCCAGGGAACCAGGAAGATTCTGGGGCAGAATCTGGAACCCCTCTGTTGTCCTAATACAAGGCATGTAGCCAACACTTCTAGGAGGCCCTGGAGGGTCAGTTTCATGAGTAAAGTCTTTGGGAACCTGGGACAGGAAGAGTCAGAGGGTTGTGCAGCCTAGAGCCAGAACTGAATGATGACTACCAAAATGTGGGGCATGAAGTGCAGCCCGTTATCGCCTCAAAGAAGTATTGGCCAAGAACATAGGATTTAGCTGCCCGTTGGGCAGCTTCTTCATTATTCTCAACTTTTTCTTTCTCCTCTTCTGATGAAGGGTCCACCAAGGACTCACTTGAAGATGCCTTAGAAGAACAAAGTGAGTGAACTAAATTATGACTGTTGCTGAGGTCTGTGTTGGAAAGAAAATAGACTAATTAATGTAGGCTCTTCTTTGTCCTCTCCAGCCAGCAAAAAAGTGGAAAGTCGAGTCTGAAGAATGGGCAGATAGGGTCTAACAGCCAAACACATTTTTTATTCCAGTCTCACCACTCATATTAGGCACAGATTACAGGCAAGTGGCCACCCAGGGGTCACTGAGAGCAAGTAAGGAGAAGGATATTAAAATATATTAGATGTCCTCCTAAGAGGTTAAAGCAGAAGACATTCAGTGTCCTCTCTGGATTGTTGGGTAGATGCCAACAGGAATCTGTGCCAAGCTTCTATGTCTGACAGAAGTTTCAGGGTCTCCTTGGCCCTTATTCTGATCGGTGCGGATATATCCGCGTGCGTTCGGCCCGCCGATGTTTTGTGTCTGCGCATGTGCGAGCGGGGCGTACGGCCAAATTCCGCATGATATGTGAACACTCCGAACAGGGGGTGGAGAGGGGCGTGAAGGGCTATTTGGGCTCATTACCATATGCATACGCCCCGCGTTTCATGGGAGTTCCCATGAAAACGCTGGGCGTACGTATGGTAATGCGGCCGTGACGCACGTGTAGGGGGCGGACATATGACATCGCCGGATGTCAGCTGCCCGCCCAGATCTCTGCTTTTGCACGGAAAAATGTCCGTGTGGTCTGAGGTTGCGGGTGCTGGTGGAGCACTCGGTCCTGCATTCGATGGTCTGCGACCATCGAATGATGGGGGAGGTTCCCTTAGATGGAGGAGGCGTATTCCGTGAAAAATACACGTGCGGTCCGTTCGGACAGCTTCTTACCGCATACGGACGGAGTTGGCGATCCATATGGAAGGCAGGGTTTCACACGCACGGTCCTGGCCGCATAATCGGCTCCGGCCGCACCGATCAGAATAAGGGCCTTTGTCTTCTGCAGATGTCCTTCACAGGAACAGATTGCCCTCCAAAGGGGTTAGCAAGTCTTCAACTTCAAGAGATGGCTACAGAATACTCACACCCCTTCTGGCCTTACCTACCTGGCCATCTTGGCCTCATGTGTAGTGTGTGCTGTCATTCACCTAGTGAAAGCATACAGTGGCTAAGACTGTGAGCAAAGGTTGGGCGAGATGTGGAGGTTAACTCTCCAAGCTTAGGTGTCCTTTTAAAATGGTAGCAGAGGTACCAGCAGACAGATCCAGACTGGGGTGAATGGAGCAACAGCTATAGGTCTCCACATAAAAATAGTCTGATCTCCAAAATGATGATGTCAGTCTCCTTTACTTTCTTATTGGTCTATGTCAGTATCCTTTCCCCTCTTATTGGTCTACATCAGTCTCCTTTCCCCTCTTGTTGGTCTACTTCGGTCTCCTTTCCCCTCTTATTGGTCTACGTCAGTCTCCTTTCCCCTCTTATTGGTCTACGTCAGTCTCCTTTCCCCTCTTATTGGACTACGTCAGTCTCCTTTCCCCTAGTATTGGACTATGTCAGTCTCCTTTTCCCTCTTATTGGTTTACGTCAGTCTCCTTTCCCCTCCTATTGGACTACATTGGTCTCCTTTCCCCTCTTATTGGTTTACGTCAGTCTCCTTTCCCTCCTATTGGACTACATTGGTCTCCTTTCCCCTCTTATTGGACTACGTCAGTCTCCTTTCCCCTCTTATTGGACTACGTCAGTCTCCTTTCCCCTCTTATTGGACTACATTTGTCTTCTTTCCCCTCTTATTGGTCCAGGTCACACTCCTTTCCCCTCTTATTGGTCTACGTCAGTCTCCTTTCTCCTCTTATTGGTCTACGTCAGTCTCCTTTCCCCTCTTATTGGTCTACGTCAGTCTGCTTTCTCCTCTTATTGGTCTACGTCAGTCTCCTTTCCCCTCTTATTGGTCTACGTCAGTTTCCTTTCTCCTTTTATTGGTCTGTCGGTCTCCTTTCCCTTCTTATTGGTCCATGTCACACTCCTTTCCCCTCTTATTGGTCCAGGTTGGTCTCTTTTACCCTCTTGTGCGGCCTATTTGATAACACCATGTACAATAAATAAAAGGTAATAATATTAATAATACCATTCTAATCTGCTCAAAAAAATCATAAAATATGGTCTTTCTGGGTGATGATTAAAGGAAAGGACTGTTGCTATTTATCCACCTATGTGCCTGTGCCGGATTTGGCAGATGCCTGGATAGCAGTACTCTGCCCATAATTGTCCATTGCGTACAACATGAACTAGGCCCTATAATACAACAAGTTTAGGAAGCCTGGTAAAGTGTATATGCTGGTTAGTTGGGCGAGAGTGCCATCTAGTGGTCAGACATCTGAAGTCTATTGCTAATACTGTTCATTCAGCAACATTCTCATATTTACATCAAGGGGGAAATTTACTGAAGGAAATTTGTTAAAAAAATAGGTGTATTTGTATCCAGAAATACACTTATTTTTGACATTTACTATACCGAAAATACGGCAGTTCGTAGTCGTATTGATGTTCTATCAATACGAATACGAATTGCCATATTTTCGGGATAGTAAATGTCAAAAATAAGTGTATTTCTGGATACAAATACACCTATTTTTTACAAATTCCCTTTAGTAAATTTCCCCCTTCAAGTGTCCTATGCATAAATGGTTCCTGTGGTGAGTGTGCTGCAGTAGAGTCCCAGAATCCCCAGTGGCAGGTGTGTGGCACCTCCGCTTATGCTGTATGCATACCTCCCAACAGTCCCGATTTTATCGGGACAGTAACGATTGCAGTAACGATTGTCAGGGCCTGTCCCGATGTCCCACCCGCGGGCGGCAGTGTCCCGCCCTGTGGGGGGGCTGTTGGGAGTCCCCCCCTGTCAGCTGCTAAGCAGCGGGGAATAAACGCTGTGCGCATGCGCACAGCGTCTATTCCCGCAGCCAGGGGGCTGGGGGCATGGCTAGAGGCTCACAGAGCCTCTGGGTCATGCCCCCATAGCGGCAAAATGGGGGTGTGGCCTCGCGGGGAGCCGCGAGTATAGGCCACGCCCCCAAATTAGGCCACACACCCCCGAAAATTTCAACGTGCCTCCGGCGCGCAGCAGCAGCGTCCCGTCTGCTGATCTTCAAATGTTGGGAGGTATGTGTATGCCGCTGGGGAGTAGAAAGTGAGTGCTGTAAGCATGAAGGCCAGAATGATTCAGAGAGTAATGTCTCCCAGGGCGTCCTTGCATGTGTCCCGGGCCACCCCATTATGGGGGTTGTTCTCATTCACTCGGAAAGGCGCAATAACTCTCTAATGGACAAAACCATGTGCACTGCAGGTGGGGCAGATGTAACATGTGCAGAGAGAGATGTAACATATGCTGCCCCCAAACATGTACCACCCCCAAACATGTGCCACCCCCCAAACATGTGCCACCCCCCAAACATGTACCACCCCCCCAAACATGTGCCACCCCCCCAAACACGTGCCACCCCCCAAACGTGTACCACCACCCCAAACATGTGCCACCCCATCAAACATGTGCCACCCCCCAAACATGTGCCACCCCCCCCAAACATATGCCACCCACCCACCCCCCCTCCCCCCAAACATGTGCGCTGTAAAAAATGTGCGCCGACCCCAAACATGCCTCGTGTGCCCAATCGGAAGTTCACTGGACAGGACCTTACCCTTAGGGCCTGGTAGGCGCTGATCATCGGAGTGATTTTGTGGCCACTGTGATTCCGGCGCACTCTGCAAATCTGACACACCAGCCGCTGGCACGTCTTACAGTATAGCACCACCTCCTCCTTATGGTCCGGGCAGCTGAGACCCTACAGGGAGAGGACAACTGTCACATCATGTCATCTGCCACTCACTGCTGTCACACCATGTCATCTGCCACTCACTGCTGTCACACCATGTCATCTGCCACTAGGGTGACCATCCCTTTAATCTGGGACACATATTAATTACACAGGTTCTGTGGTAGTTTAAATTCAGGTGAAATGGAGTCTTGAGGTGTGGCAGTTTAAAACCAGGTGAAAGCCAGCCACAAAACCTGTGTAATTAATATGTGTCCCGGATTAAAGGGATGAGTTGGTCACCCTATCTGCCACTCACTGCTGTCACACCATGTCATCTGCCACTCACTGCTGTCACATCATGTCATCTGCCACTCACTGCTGTCACACCATGTCATCTGCCACTCAATGCTGTCACATCATGTCATCTGCCACTCACTGCTGTCACACCATGTCATCTGCCCAGAGCCGGCCCTAGCCTAAATGACGCCCTAGGCAAGGTTTTGGCTGGTGCCCCCTAGCACTGCCACTAGTTCCGCCTCTGACACTGCTCCCCTTTCCCAGCACCATCAGCCCTCATCATATCCGTCATTTTGGTGCCCCTACCTGCAATATTTTAAATAGAAACAGCGCACACATTTGGTGCGCAGCCCAAACAGGGGTGTGTTCTTGCTGGGAAGGGGCATGGCCACAAAATAGTACCCCCAATTCAAATTATGCCACACAGTAGTGCCACTTTATTCACATTATATCATGCGATGGTGTCCCTTATACACATTACATCACACAATAGTACCACTTTACTCCTCTCATTAGTCACATTATACCCTTAGAAAAACATCCTGAGAAAATATTGTATTTTAAGCACCTCCATGGCCACACTGTAACTCAGCACAAAGCAGTGTGTGCTGGGCAGAGGAGAGAGCTGCAGCTGCTGCTGTTACTTAAGGGGAGGGGTCCTGGGGCCCTTCCATTAGACTTTGGCCTGGGTAATTTGTACCCCCTACCCCGTTCTCTCAGCACCCCTGATAATACCACACAGTAATGCCCCTTACACATGACACACATTATTAATGTCCTTATAACCATAATGCCCCTTACACATTATGCCAACCTTTATTAATGCCCTTCATGCACATAATGACACACATGCACATTATTAATGCCCTTACACACATGACACACATAATGCCCTTATACACATGACACACATAATGCCTGTTACACATGTCGCACATTAATAATGCGTTTATACATGACACACATAATGCCCCTTACACATATGCCGAACACTATTGCACAACCAACCCACCCGCAGACAGCACTCGCACAGCTGCTAACACTGTGACCTCTGCCTCTGCTTGGATACAGATGTTTCCTCATACATCTTGCCTCAATAGGCCATGCAGCTCCTGGCCAGTTCTGCTAACATTGGGTGCCTTTTTTGCTGAAAATTCATCTTACTTGCATTGTTATGACCAGCACACACAAGGAGCTTCCAATGATTAAAATGATATGTGGCATGCCTATATTCTGTGTGCGACTGTGGCTGTACCTGCATACGGAATGCTATGTTACAGTGATTTCCATGAATACACTATTTCATATGCAGATACAGTCTCACTCACGCACAGAATATAGGCATGCTGCATATCATTTTAATCAGCAGAACCTACTGATGCCCCTAGGCATTCCAAATGCCCTAGGCAATTGCCTAGTTTGCCTATGCCTAAGGCCGGCTCTGCATCTGCCACTCAATGCTGTCACATCGGGGGAAATTTACTAAAGGAAATTTGTAAAAAAATAGGTGTATTTGTATCCAGAAATACACTGATTTTTGATATTTACTATCCCGAAAATACGGCAATTTGTATCCGCACTGATGTGCTATCAATACGAATATGAATTGCCGTATTTCCGGGATAGTAAATGTCAAAAATATGTGTATTTCTGGATACAAATACACCGATTTTTTACAAATTTCCTTTAGTAAATTTCCCCCATCATGTCATCTGCCACTCACTGCTGTCACACCATGTCATCTGCCACTCAATGCTGTCACATCATGTCATCTGCCCCTCACTGCTGTCACACCACGTTATCTGCCACTCACTGCTGTCACACCATGTCATCTGCTACTCACTGCTGTCACATTATGTCATCTGCCACTCACTGCTGTCACAGTCATCTGCCACTCACTGCTGTCACAGTCATCTGCCACTCACTGCTGTCACAGTCATCTGCCACTCACTGCTGTCACAGTCATCTGCCACTCACTGCTGTCACAGTCATCTGCCACTCACTGCTGTCACAGTCATCTGCCACTCACTGCTGTCACAGTCATCTGCCACTCACTGCTGTCACAGTCATTTGCCACTCACTGCTGTCATACCATGTCATCTGCCACTCACTGCTGTCACATTATGTCATCTGCCACTCACTGCTGTCACAGTCATCTGCCACTCACTGCTGTCACATTATGTCATCTTCCACTCCCTGCTGTCACACCATGTCATCTGCCAATCACTGCTGTCACATCATGTCATCTGCCACTCCCTGCTGTCACACCATGTCATCTGCCACTCACTGCTGTCACATTGGGGGAAATTTACTAAAGGAAATTTGTAAAAAATAGGTGTAAAAATAGGTGTATTTGTATCCAGAAATACACTTATTTTTGACATTTACTATCCCGAAAATACGGCAATTCATATTCGTATTGATAGCACATCAATACGACTACGAATTGCCGTATTTTTGGGATAGTAAATGTCAAAAATAAGTGTATTTCTGGATACAAATACACCTATTTTTACACCTATTTTTTACAAATTTCCTTTAATAAATTCCCCCCATTATGTCATCTGCCACTCACTGCTGTCACATCATGTCATCTGCCACTCACTGCTGTCACACCATGTCATCTGCCAGTCACTGCTGTCACACCATGTAATCTGCCACTCACTGCTGTCACACCATGTCATCTGCCAGTCACTGCTGTCACACCATGTCATCTGCCAGTCACTGCTGTCACACCATGTCATCTGCCACTCACTGCTGTCACACCATGTCATCTGCCACTCACTGCTGTCACATCACGTCATCTGCCACTCACTGCTGTCACATCACGTCATCTGCCACTCACTGCTGTCACACCATGTCATCTGCCACTCACTGCTGTCACACCATGTCATCTGCCACTCACTGCTGTCACACCATGTCATCTGCCACTCACTGCTGTCACATCATGTCATCTGCCACTCACTGCTGTCACAACATGTCATCTGCCACTCACTACTGTCACATTATGTCATCTGCCACTCACTGCTGTCACACCATGTCATCTGCCACTCACTGCTGTCACACCATGTCATCTGCCACTCACTGCTGTCACACCATGTCAACTGCCACTCACTGCTGAAACACCATGTCATCTGCCACTCACTGCTGTCACATCACGTCATCTGCCACTCACTGCTGTCACATCACGTCATCTGCCACTCACTGCTGTCACATCACGTCATCTGCCACTCACTGCTGTCACATCACGTCATCTGACACTCACTGCTGTCACATCACGTCATCTGCCACTCACTGCTGTCACACCATGTCATCTGCCACTCACTGCTGTCACATCCTGTCATCTGCCACTCACTGCTGTCACATCCTGTCATCTGCCACTCACTGCTGTCACACCATGTCATCTGCCACTCACTGCTGTCACACCATGTCATCTGCCACTAACTGCTGTCACACCATGTCAACTGCCACTCACTGCTGTCACACCATGTCATCTGCCACTCACTACTGTCACACCATGTCATCTGCCACTCACTGCTGTCACATCATGTCATCTGCCACTCAATACTGTCACACCATGTCATCTGCCACTCACTTGTGTCACACTATGTCATCTGCCACTCACTACTGTCACACCATGTCATCTGCAACTCACTGCTGTCACATTATGTCATCTGCCACTCACTGCTGTCACACCATGTCATCTGCCACTCACTGCTGTCACATCCTGTCATCTGCCACTTACTGCTGTCACATCACGTCATCTGCCACTCACTGCTGTCACACCATGTCATCTGCCACTCACTGCTGTCACATCCTGTCATCTGCCACTCACTGCTGTCACATCACGTCATCTGCCACTCACTGCTGTCACACCATGTCATCTGCCACTCACTGCTGTCACATCCTGTCATCTGCCACTCACTGCTGTCACACCATGTCATCTGCCACTCACTGCTGTCACATCATGTCATCTGCCACTCACTGCTGTCACATTATGTCATCTGCCACTCACTGCTGTCACACCATGTCATCTGCCACTCACTGCTGTCACATCCTGTCATTTGCCACTCACTGCTGTCACACCATGTCATTTGCCACTCACTGCTGTCACACCATGTCATCTGCCACTCACTGCTGTCACATCATGTCATTTGCCACTCACTGCTGTCACATCCTGTCATCTGCCACTCACTGCTGTCACACCATGTCATCTGCCACTCACTGCTGTCACATCATGTCATCTGCCACTCTCTACTGTCACACCATATAATCTGCCACTCACTGCTGTCACATCCTGTCATTTGCCACTCACTGCTGTCACATCCTGTCATCTGCCACTCAATACTTTCACACCATGTCATCTGCCACTCGCTGCTGTCACACATGTCATCTGCCACTCACTGCTGTCACACCATGTCATCTGCCACTCACTGCTGTCACATCATGTCATCTGCCACTCGCTACGGTCACACCATATCATCTGCCACTCACTGCTGTCACATCCTGTCATCTGCCACTCACTGCTGTCACATCATGTCATCTGCCACTCACTGCTGTCACATCACGTCATCTGCCACTCACTGCTGTCACACCATGTCATCTGCCACTCACTGCTGTCACATCCTGTCATCTGCCACTCACTGCTGTCACATCCTGTCATCTGCCACTCACTGCTGTCACACCATGTCATCTGCCACTCACTGCTGTCACACCATGTCATCTGCCACTCACTGCTGTCACATCCTGTCATCTGCCACTCACTGCTGTCACATCACGTCATCTGCCACTCACTGCTGTCACACCATGTCCTCTGCCAGTCACTGCTGTCACATCATGTCATCTGCCAGTCACTCTTGTCACATCCTGTCATCTGCCACTCACTGCTGTCACACCATGTCATCTGCCGCTCACTGCTGTCACATCCTGTCATCTGCCACTCCCTGCAGTCACACCATGTCATCTGCCTCTCACTGATGTCACACCATGTCATTTGCCAGTCACTGCTGTCACACCATGTCATCTGCCACTCACTGCTGTCACACCATATCATCTGCCACTCAATGCTGTCACACCATGTCATCTGCCAGTCAATGCTGTCACACCATATCATCTGCCACTCACTGCAGTCACACCATATCATCTGCCACTCACTGCTGTCACACCATGTCATCTGCCACTCACTGCTGTCACACCATATCATCTGCCACTCACTGCTGTCACACCATGTCATCTGCCACTCACTGCTGTCACACCATGTCATCTGCCGCTCACTGCTGTCACACCATGTCATCTGCCTCTCACTGCTGTCACACCATGTCATTTGCCAGTCACTGCTGTCACACCATGTCATTTGCCAGTCACTGCTGTCACACCATATCATCTGCCACTCAATGCTGTCACACCATGTCATCTGCCAGTCACTGCTGTCACACCAAATCATCTGCCACTCACTGCTGTCACACCATATCATCTGCCACTCACTGCTGTCCCATCATCTCTCTGTAGTGTCACCTACCTTAGGCCGGAAGGTCATGGTCGGTGGGGTGGGCTCGTGCTGAGCTTTCTGGGTCCCCCAGGGGTGGTAGAGCTTGAAGCACTCATTGCAGAAGCTGGCCCTGCACTCTGTACAGCCCTTGCTGGCCTCCTGCTGGGGCGGCTTACAGAACTGGCACATAATGGCGGAGCTGATGTTCACTGTCTGCCGATACCGCTCCACAACGCGCTCCAGGGTCAGGTTCCGGAACAGGTTCCCCAGGCCCCTCTCGCCCAGGTCCACATCATGCTGACAGGAAGGACATGGGAAGAGGACCGGCTGTGTCTGGGCAGGTCCACGCTTCCGCCCCGGATAGGTGCCGAATCCTGTGAACAGAAAGGGGGTGATGGTGACCCTCCTTATCAGCATCAGTCACCCCGACATGGTGACCCGGGGCCATACCGCCTAGGCTCTATAATGTACTGTAATACACCTGTACTATTATACACCTGTACTGTTATACACCTGTACTATTATACACCGGTACTGTTATACACCTGTACTGCTATACACCTGTACTATTATACACCTGTACAGTTATACACCTGTACTGTTATACATCTGTACTATTATACACCTGTACTGCTATACACCTGTACTGCTATACACCTGTACTATTATACACCTGCACTGTTATACACCTGTACTATTATACACCTGTACTGTTATACACCTGTACTATTATACACCTGTACTGTTATACACCTGTACTATTATACACCTGTACTGTTATACACCTGTACTGCTATACACCTGTACTGCTATACACCTGTACTGTTATACACCTGTACTGCTATACACCTGTGCTATTATACACCTGTGCTATTATACACCTGTACTGCTATACACCTTACTGCTATACACCTGTGCTATTATACACCTGTACTGCTATACACCTGTGCTATTATACACCTGTGCTATTATACACCTGTGCTATTATACACCTGTGCTATTATACACCTGTACTGCTATACGCCTTTACTGCTATACACCTGTACTGTTATACACCTGTACTGTTATACACCTGTACTGTTATACACCTGTACTATTATACACCTGTGCTATTATACACCTGTACTGCTATACACCTTACTGCTATACACCTGTGCTATTATACACCTGTACTGCTATACACCTTTACTGCTATACATCTGTACTGTTATACACCTGTACTGTTATACACCTGTACTATTATACACCTGTACTGCAATACACCTGTACTGTTAAACACCTGTACTATTATACACCTGTACTGTTATACACCTGTGCTATTATACACCTGTACTGCTATACACCTGTACTATTATATTCCTGTACTGTTATACACCTGTACTATTATATTCCTGTACTGTTATACACCGGTACTTCTATACACCTGTACTGCTATACACCTGTACTATTATACACCTGTACAATTACACACCTGTGCTATTATACACCTGTACTGTTATACACCTGTACTGCTATACACCTGTGCTATTATACACCTGTAGTGTAATTCACCTGTACTGTAATACACCAGTGCTATTATACACCTGTACTATTATAAACCGGTGCTATTATACACCTGTGCTATTATACACCTGTACTATTATACATCTATAATGTAATATGCCTGTTCTAATATATACCTGTACTACTATGTACCTGTAGTGCTATACACCTGTACTACTATACACCTGTACTGTAATACACCTGTACTATTATACACCTATACTGTAATACACCTTTACGACTATACACCTGTACTACTATGTACCTGTACTAATATACACCTATACTGTAATACACCTGTACTACTATGTACCTGTACTGCTATACACCTGTAATATGTACCTGCACTGCTATACACCTGTACTATGTACCTGCACTGCTATACACCTGTACTATTACACACCTGTTATGTACCTGTACTACTATGTACCTGTACTCTTAAACACCTGTACTGTAATACACCTGTACTGTAATACCCTTGTAATACTATACACCTGTTCTGCTATACACCTGTACTGTTGTACGCATGTACTGAAATACACCTGTAATGCTATAAACCTGTACACCTATACTACTATACACCTGTACTGCTCTACGTCTTCCAACGCTTCCTGAAACTAAACATGGCTAAAACTGAACTTCTAATCTTCCATCCCCGAACATCCCCTCTTCTCCCACTATCTCCATCAGCATTGGTGAAACCTCCACCGACCAAACGCGCTGCCTCGGTGTCATCATTGACTCCTCCCTCTCTTTCACCCCCCACATTCGTGCTCTCTCACAGTCTTTCCGCTTTCACCTACGCAACATCTCACGCATCAGACCATTCCTCTCCACTGACGCGACCAAAATTCTCATTCACTCTCTTGTCATCTCCCGCCTTGACTACTGCAACATCCTTCTCTCTGGGCTACCTCTCACCCGCCTCGCACCTCTCCAATCCATTCTTAACGCTGCTGCTAGGCTCATCTTCCTCTCCCGCCACTCTACCTCCGCCTCCCCCCTCTGTCTATCTCTTCACTGGCTCCCCATTCCTTTCCGAGTTCTCTTTAAACTCCTCACCACCACCTACAAGGCTCTCATCTCCTCCACCGCTCCTTACCTCTCTTCACTGATCTCTATCCACACTCCCTCCCGTCCTCTTCGCTCCATTGCTGACCGCCGACTGACCTCTCACCTAATCAACTCCTCCCACTCCCGTGTCCAAGACTTCTCTCGCTCTGCCCCCCTGCACTGGAACAACCTCCCGCCACCCATCAGGCTATCTGATTCCCTTACCTCCTTCAAGCGCTCCCTCAAAACCCACTTTTTTCGACTAGCCTATCCCTCCTCCTAATCTCTTTTGATCCTCCTATCCTGCCTCCGTTCCCCTCCGTTCCTACTTATCCTATTGTTTTTCGTTCGTTCGTTCGTCCACCCATTTTTAGTATGTTAACTCTTATGAGTAGGGTCCTCCTTCCTCACGTACTCACCCTACCTCATTACCTCACCTGTGCTCCTGTCCTGTTCTTCCCTTCCTCTACTTCATCTTCAGTCTCCTCGACAATTTTGACACCTACTTCTGAACTGATGCTCATTTTAGTTCTACCAGCTATACCCCTATTCATACTGTATTTTTCAACACACCCTGTAGTAGTACGTTTATTACCTTGTAATTTGTTTTTTTGTTTGCTATGTACGGCGCTGCGGACACTTTGCGGCGCCTTATAAATAAACGTACTACTACGTCTGTACTGCTATGCACCTTTCCTGCTATACGCCTGTACTGTAATACACCTGAAGTGCTTTAAACCTGTACTATTATACACCTGTACTATTATACACCTGTACTGCTAAACGCCTGTACTGCTATGTACTTGTAATGCTATAAACCTGTTCTATTATACACCTTTACTACTATACACCTGTACTGTTATATGCCTCTACTACTATGTACCTGTACTGCTATACATCTGTACTATTATACACCTGTACTGTATTACACCTGTAATACTATACACCTTTACTGCTATACACCTTCAGTGTTATACACCTGTACTGTAATACACCTGTAATGCTATACACCTGTATTATTATACACCTGTACTATTATACCACTGTACTGCTATACACCTGTAATGCTATAGAGCTCTAATGCTATACACCTGTACTACTATATACCTGTACTATTATACACCTGTACTGCTATACACCTGTACTGTTATACACCTGTACTGCTATACACCTGTACTATTCTACATCTGTGCTATTAGAAACCTTTACTATTATACACCAGTACTGCTATACCCCTGTGCTACTATATTCCTGTACTGTTATACACCGGTACTTCTATACACCTGTACTGCTATACACCTGTACTGATATACACCTGTACTGCTATGCACCTGTACTGCTATGCACCTGTACTGCTATACACCTGTACTGCTATACACATGTACTGATATACACCTGTACTGCTAAAGACCTTTATTACTATACACCTGTACTGTTATATGCCTCTACTACTATGTACCTGTACTGCTATACATCTGTACTATTATACACCTGTACTGTATTACACCTGTAATACTATACACCTTTACTGCTATACACCTTTAGTGTTATACACCTGTACTGTAATACACCTGTAATGCTATACACCTGTATTATTATACACCTGTACTATTATACCACTGTACTGCTATACACCTGTAATGCTATAGAGCTGTAATGCTATACACCTGTACTACTATATACCTGTACTATTATACGCCTGTACTGCTATACACCTGTACTGTTATACACCTGTACTGCTATACACCTCTACTATTATACATCTGTGCTATTAGACACCTGTACTATTATACACCAGTACTGCTATACCCCTGTGCTACTATATTCCTGTACTGTTATACACCGGTACTTCTATACACCTGTACTGATATACATCTGTAGTGCTATGCACCTGTACTGCTATACACCTGTACTGCTAAAGACCTTTACTATTATACACCTGTACTACTATACACCTGTACTGTTATACGCCTGTACTGCTATGTACCTGTACTGCTATACATCTGTACTATTATACACCTGTACTGTATTACACCTATAATGCTATACACCTTTACTATTCTACACCTGTACTATAATACACCTGTATTATTATACACATGTACTGTTATACCACTGTAATGCTATACACCTGTACTACTATGTACCTGTACTGTTATACACCTGTACTGCTATATGCCTGTACTGCTATACGCTTGTGCTATTATACACCTGTGCTATTATACACCTGTACTGTTATACACCTGTACTGTTATACACCTGTACTACTATGTACCTGTACTATTATACACCTGTACTGCTATACGCTTGTGCTATTATACACCGGTACTGTTATACACCTGTACTGCTGTATGCCTGTACTGCTATACACCTGTACTGCTATACGCCTGTACTATTATACATCTGTGCTATTATTGTGTCCATTCTAGCACCCGCTATCTTTGAAATCCCATGCAGTTTATCTTCCCCACCTGGGGTGTCGCTGTCTACTGTAGTGCTTCTAGTACAGTGTGGTCTGTATATCAGCACTGATATGCAAACCAGACCTGTGCTAGAAACACCACAGCAGACAGCGACACCCCAGGCAGGGAAGATAAACTGCATGGGATTTTGAAAAGATAGCGGGTGCTAGAATGAACACTTTATTATACTATATTGTGCTATTAGACACCTGTACTATTATACACCAGTACTGCTATACCCCGGTGTTATTATACGGCTGTGCTATAATATTCCTGTACTGTTATACACCGGTACTTCTATACACCTGTACTGCTGTACACCTGTACTGCTGTACACCTGTGTTATTATACACCTGTAATATTATACGTCTATAGTATTATACACCTGTACTGCTATGCACATGTACTGCTATACACCTGTACTATTATACACCCATGCTATTATACACCTGTACTGCTATATGCCTGTGCTATTATACACCTGTACTGCTATACACCTGTACTGCTATACACCTGTACTATTATACACCCGTGCTGTTATACACCTGTACTGCTATATGCCTGTGCTATTATACACCTGTACTGCTATACACCTGTACTGCTATACACCCGTGCTATTATACACCTGTGCTATTATACACCTGTACTGCTATACACCTGTACTGCTATACACCTGTACTATTATACACCTGTACTGTTATACACCTGTACTATTATACACCTGTACTGTTATACACCTGTACTGCTATACACCTGTACTTCTATACACCTGTACTATTATACACCTGTACTGCTATACACCCGTGCTATTATACACCTGTACTGCTATATGCCTGTGCTATTATACACCTGTACTGTTATACACCTGTACTATTATACACCTGTGCTATTATATACCTGTGCTATTATACGCCTGTGCTATTATATACCTGTACTGCTATACACCTGTGCTATTATACATCTGTACTATTATACACCTGTACTATTATACACCTGTACTGCTATACTCCTGTACTGCTATACACCTGTGCTATTATACACCTGTACTGCTAAACACCTGTACTGCTATATACCAGTACTGTTATACACCTGTACTGCTATACACCTGTACTGTAATACACCTGTACTGTAATACACCTGTACTGTAATACACCTGTACTGCTATTTGCCTGTACTGTAATACACCTGTACTGCTATACGCCTGTACTGCTATACGCCTGTACTGTAATACACCTGTACTGCTATACGCCTGTACTGCTATATGCCTGTACTGTAATACACCTGTACTGCTATACGCCTGTACTGTTATACGCCTGTACTGTAATACACCTGTACTGCTATACGCCTGTACTGTAATACACCTGTACTGCAATACACCTGTACTGCTATACGCCTGTACTGTAATACGCCTGTACTATTATACATCTATAATGTAATACACCTGTACTGCTATACGCCTGTGCTATTATACATCTATAATGTAATACACCTGTACTGCTATACACCTGTACTGCTATATGCCTGTGCTATTATAATATGTAATGTAATACACCTGTACTGTAATACACCTGTACTGTAATACACCTGTACTGCTATACACCTGTACTGCTATACGCCTGTACTATTATACATCTATAATGTAATACACCTGTACTGCTATACGCCTGTGCTATTATACATCTATAATGTAATACACCTGTACTGCTACACACCTGTACTGCTACACACCTGTACTGCTATATGCCTGTACTGCTATACGCCTGTACTGCTATACGCCTGTACTGTAATACGCCTGTACTGTAATACACCTGTACTGCTATACGCCTGTACTGCTATACACCTGTGCTGCTATACGCCTGTACTGCTATATGCCGGTACTGTTATACACCTGTACTGCTACACACCTGTACTGCTATACGCCTGTACTGCTATACACCTGTGCTGCTATACGCCTGTACTGTAATACGCCTGTACTGTAATACGCCTGTACTGCTATACGCCTGTACTGCTATACACCTGTGCTGCTATACGCCTGTACTGCTATATGCCTGTACTGCTATATGCCGGTACTGTACATCAGTCTGTCTCTGTCAGTGGACCCTCAGAGCCCCCTGCATGGGCCATAGGGGAGCTTTAGTCCTCTGCAGCGATATCACGTTTTACATTAGACAATGTTATGTTTGATCCTGGTGAATGCTGCACTTTATTCCCATAGGATGGTTTATTAATGTCGGGTGGTCTCACTTGGTCTGTGTGTGCCCCATCACCCTATACAGAAGCTGGTGTGTATAGAATATGCCCCAATATGCCCTCACCTGACTTGATCAGTCGCTCCTGCTTCGGTACCACTCTCCGGCCTATGCGTGGGCTCCGCGCAGAAGGGGATGAAGCCGGCGAATTCGGCTCAGAGTTGGGGTCGCAGACGTACCCTCTTTTCAGCAGGATCTCGCTGGCACACATTTGGCACACATTGTGCTTGCACGGCAAAATGACAGGCTGTTTGTACATTTCCTTGCACACTGGACACAAGAGCTCACGCTCCATATTCTTCATACTGGT
The DNA here is from genome assembly GCF_055691185.1 of Crinia signifera. Taxonomy (NCBI): domain Eukaryota; kingdom Metazoa; phylum Chordata; class Amphibia; order Anura; family Myobatrachidae; genus Crinia; species Crinia signifera. The sequence goes on along the minus strand of NC_139228.1, from coordinate 6,629,269 downwards.
CTGTGAAGAGACAGAGAGATGTAAGAAAACAAATATTGTGTGCCTACTGGTGGGTCCCTGCATCGGCCCTCCTCCCTGGTCCTCCATATCCCCCTATCCCACCCCTCACACGGGAGGGTGGCATTGTGCTAACTCCATGGCACATGAAACACATGGGGCTCCCATTTATCTCCAGTCAGCTGATGATTCATTTCTCCAGAAGGATGATTCTAGATTCTGCGGGACTGAGGAGAACCTTGCATCTGGATTACCCCTGAGGCATATTCTGGCTGCTACAGTATCTCCTGATCAGTGGTACTTAACTCCAGTCATGTACATTTTGTGCCGGGTCTCTTCTCTAATTATCCCACCAGTTTCCACAGGAATCATGAAAAAATAGCAGAAATGGGGTACATGCTGAAAACATGGCCTATGCAGGATACTGTAGGATGGAAGCTGAGAGCTGTAGGCATAACAGATGGATAGGTGTCAGTGCAGAAGTCGCTGGAGGGTTGTCCCACATGGGAACGACCAGAGGAGGAGAAGCTGGGATCCCTGGGTCACTTACAGCTCTCTCGCAGTATGCTCAGAAAGGTCCATCATGAGTGGTGTACAATCTCAGACCTAGGCAAGAGAACTTGTGCAGGCTGGAGACAGGGAACTGAGTGACATGGGAGTGAACTGGTCTCTTTCAGGATCTGTAATGTGCATGACCAGGTAATGGGGTGCCCACAGGTTGTGTTCCCAGGGAGAAGCTGCCACAAGAACCAGGATCCGAGGCACAAGGTGCAAATGTAGCTGGAGGCCAAAGGGCAGACAGTGTGCAGTGTCCGGAGAGATGCTATCCTGCTCTAGAGCCTCACTGCAGGGCCTAAATCTATAACTTTTATTTCTTTCTGTTCCTGATGGTCAAGCTCAGACTCTCCATTGTGACTGTGTCCCTCAAGAATCCTACGGCTGCGATGCCCATGGATCTGGCACTTGAGCCTGTGACTCTCAAGGATCCGGCACAGGAGCCTGTAACTCCCAAGGATCCGACACCGGTGGCTGTTACTCCCAAGGATCAGGCATTAGAGGCTGTGACTCCCAAGGATCCAGCACCTGAGGCTGTGACTCCCAAGGATCAGACACCTGAGACCGTGACTCAGGCACCTGAGGCTGTGACTTCCAAGGATCAGGCACAAGAGGCTGGGACTCCCAAGGATCAGGCACAAGAGGCTGGGACTCCCAAGGATCAGGCACAAGAGGCTGGGACTCCCAAGGATCCGGCACCTGAGGCTGTGACTCCCAGAGATCCTACATCTGAGGGTGTGACTCCCAGGGATCCTACATCTGAGGCTGTGACTCCCAAGGATCCTACATCTGAGGTTGTGACTCCCAAGGATCCGGCACAAGAAGCTGTGTCTCCCAAGGATCTGGCACAAGAAGCTGTGACTCCCAAGGATGTGGCACCAGAGGATGTGACTCCCAAGGATCCGGCATCAGAGGCTGTGACTCCCAAGGATCTGGCACCTGAGGCTGTGACTCCCAATGATCCGGCACCTGAGGCTGTGACTCCCACGGATCCGGCACAAGAAGCTGTGACTCCCAAGGATCCGGCACAAGAAGCTGTGACTCCCAAGGATGTGGCACCAGAGGCTGTGACTCCCAAGGATGTGGCATCAGAGGCTGTGACTCCCAAGGATCCGGCATCAGAGGCTGTGACTCCCACGGATCCGGCACCTGAGGCTGTGACTCCCAATGATCTGGCACCTGAGGCTGTGACTCCCAAGGATCCGGCACCTGAGGCTGTGACTCCCAAGGAGCCGTTACCTGAGGCGGTGACTCCCAAGGATCCTACACCGGAGGATGTGACTCCCAAGAATCCGACACGTGAGGCTGTGACTCCCAAGGATCCGACACGTGAGGCTGGGACTCCCAAGGATCCTACACCTGAGGCTGTGACTCCCAAGGATCCGGCACCTGAGGCTGTGACTGCCAGAGATCCTACATCTGAGGCTGTGACTCCCAAGGATCCTACATCTGAGGTTGTGACTCCCACGGATCTGGTACCGGAGGCTGTGACTTCCAAGGATCCGGCACCGGTGGCTGTAACTCCCAAGGATCAGGCATCAGAGGCTGTGACTCGAAAGGATCAGGCACCCGAGGCTGGGACTCCTAAGGATCTGTCACCAGAGGCTGTAACTCCCAAGGATCCGGCACCTGAGGCTTTGACTCCCAAGGATCCGGCACCTAAAGCTTTGACTCCCAAGGATCCAGCACCTGAGGCTGTGACTACCAGAGATCCTACACCTGAGGCTGTGACTACCAGAGATCCTACATCTGAGGATGTGACTCCCAGGGATCCTACATCTGAGGATGTGACTCCCAGGGATCCTACATCTGAGGCTGTGACTCCCAAGGATCCTACATCTGAGGATGTGACTCCCACGGATCCAGCATTGGAGGCTGCGATTTCCAAGTATCCCGAACCTGAGGCTGTGACTCCCAAGAATCCAGCATTGGAGGCTGTGAATCCTAAGGATCCGGCACCTGAGGCTGTGATTTCCAAGGATCCGGCACCTGAGGCTGTGATTTCCAAGGATCTGGCACCTTAGACTAGGACTCCCGATGATCCGGCATCGGAGGCAGCGACTTCCAAGGATCCGGCACCTGAGGCTGTGACCCCTAAGGCAGTGGCGTAACTAGATACATGTGGGCCCCATAGCAAAAGTTTGTAAGGGCCCCTATTTATCACCTAATGCTGAAAAAATATATACTGCACATGATACTTTGACATGCAAAGTGGGCCCCCTTTTAGCTCTGGGCCCCATAGCAGCTGCACCCCCTGCACCTCTGGTAGTTACGCCCTTGCCCTAAGGATCTTGTGGCTTTTACAGGTTTAATCATCTTACTGTCTGCATATTACTTGTATATTTTCCCATATGTGTGCATGCTACAAGTGTCCTCCCTCCTGTGTGCATGACTGGTCCCCCCTTCCTGTGTGCATTTTACATGACTGTTCCCCTTCCTGTTTGCATGATACATGTGTGTCTTCCCTCCTCTGTGCATGTTATATGCATGTTACATGTCAGTTTCCACCCTGTTTGCATGCTATATGTCCGTTTTCCAACTTGTATGCATGGTACATGTGTGTATCCCTCCTGTGTGCATGTTACATGCATGTCTCACTCCTGGGTGCATGTTACGTGTGTGTCTCCATCCTTTGTGTCTGTTACATGTCTGACTACCTCCTGTGTTCATGTTACATATGTGTTTTGTCTGCATGTTACATATCTGTACTCCCTCCTGTGTTCATGTTACATGTGTATCTCCATCATGTGTGCATGTTACATGTGTATCTCCCTCCTGTGTGTATGTTACACGTGTGTTTCCATTGTGTGTGTATGTTACATGTCTGTACTCTCTCCTGTGTTCATGGTAATTGTCTGTACTCCAGCATGTGTACGTTACATGTATGTCTTCATCCTGTTTGTATGTTACATGTGTGTCTCCCTCCTGTGTGCATGGTACATGTGTGTCTCCCTCCTGTGTGCATGTTATATGTGCGTCTCCCTCCTGTGTGCATGTTACATGTGAGTCTCCCTCCTGTGTGTGTGTTACATGTGCGTCTTCCTCCTGTGTGCGTGTTACATGCGCGTCTTCCTCCTGTGTGCATGTTACATGCGCGTCTCCTTCTTCTGTGTATGTTACATATCTGTTCGCAATCCTTTGTGTATGTTTCGTGCATGTACTCCATCCTGTGGGCATATTACATGTATCTTCTCCCTTCTGTATGCATGCCACATGTGTTTCCTCCATCCTGTGTGCATAATACATGACTGTTCCCCATCCTGTATGCATGTTACATGACTGTTCCCTTCCTGAGTGCACGATACAGGTCGGTTTCCATCCTGTTTGTATGTTACATCTCTGTTTTCCAACTTGTGTGCATGATACATGTGTGTCTCACTCCTGTGTGTATGTTGCATGTCTGTTCTCCATCATGTGTGCATGTTACATGTGTATCTCCCTCCTCTGTTCATGTTGTGTGTGTATCCGTCCTGTGTATGTTACATGTCTGTTCTCCCACCTGTGTTTATGTTACATGTGTGTCTTCCAACTGTTTGCATGATACATGTGTGTCTTCCCTCCTATGTGCATGTTATGTGTATGTTCTCCATCCTTTGTGTATGTTATATGTCAGTTTTCCAACTTGTGTGCATGGTACATGTGTGTATCCCTCCTGTGTGCATGTTACATGCATGTCTCACTCCTGTTTGCATGTTAGTGTGTGTCCTCCATCATTTGTGTCTGATACATGTCTGTACTACCCCCTCTGTTCATGTTACATATGTGTCTCCATCATGTGTGCATGTTACATGTGTATCTCCCTCCTGTGTGCATGTTAAGTGTGTGTCTCCATCCTGTGTATGTTACATGTCTGTACTCCAGCATGTGTACGTAACGTGTGTCTCCCTCCTGTGTACATGGTACATATGTGTCTCCCTCCTGTGTGCATGGTACATGTGCGTCTTCCTCCTGTATGCATGTTACATGTGTGTCTCCCTCTTCTGTGTATGTTACATATCTGTTCTCCATCCTGTGTGTATGTTACATATCTGTTCTCTTTATCCTTTGTGTATGTTTAATGTATGTTCTCCATCCTGTGTGCAAATTACATGTATGCTCTCCCTTCTGTATGCATGCTACATGTGTGTCCTCCATCCTGTGTGCATAATACATGACTGTTCCCCATCCTGTATGCATGTTACATGACTTCCCTTCCTGAGTGCACGATACATGTTGGTTTCCATCCTGTTTGTATGTTACATGTCTGTTTTCCATCTTGTGTGCATGTTACATGTGTGTATACCTCCTGTGTGCATGCTACATGTGTGTCTCACTCCTGTGCTGTGGCGTAACTAGATACATGTGGCACCTATAGCAAAAGTTTGCTATGTGGGCCCCTATTTATCACCTAATGCTGTAAAATGTATACAGCACATGATACTTGTGGCCCCTTTTATCTCTGGGCCCAATAGCAGCTGCACCCCCTGCATATATGGTATTTACGCCCTTGCTTCTGTGTCTATGTTGCATGTCTGTTCTCCATCATGTGTGCATGTTACATGTGTATCTCCCTCCTGTGTTCATGTTGCGTGTGTCTCCGCCCTGTGTATGTTACATGTCTGTTCTCCCACCTGTGTTTATGTTACCTGTGTGTCTTCATCCTGTGTGCATGCTACATGTGCGTATCCCTCTTGTGTGCATGTTACATGTCTATTCTCCATCATATGTGCATGTTACATGTGTATATCCCTCCTGTGTGCATGTTACATGTGTATCTCCCTCCTGTGTTCATGTTTCATGTGTGTCTCCCTCTTGTGTTTTTGTTACATATCTGTTCTTCATCCTATGTGTACATTACATGTATGTTCTCTACCATGTGTCTATGTTACATGTCTGCACTGCAGCATGTGTGCATGTTACATGTGTGTCTCCCTCCTGTGTGCATGTTACATGTGCATATCTCTCCTGTGTACATTTTACATGTGTGTCTCCCTCTTGTGTTTTTGTTACATATCTGTTCTTCATCCTATGTGTACATTACATGTATGTTCTCTATCCTGTGTGTATGTTACATGTCTGTACTGCAGCATGCGTGCATGTTACATGTGTGTCTCCCTCCTTTGTGCATGTTACATGTGCATTTCTCTCCTGTGTGCATTTTACATGCGTGTCTCCCTATTGTGTGTGTTACATATCTGTTATCCATCCAGTGTGTAAGATACATATCTGCTCTCTATCCTTTGTGTATGTTACATGTATGTTCATCCTTCTGTATGCATGCTACATGTTTGTCCTCTATCCTTTATGCATGTTACATGCCTGTTCCCTTCCTGAGTGCACGATACACATCTGTTTCCATCCTGTTTGTCTGTTTTCCATATTGTGTGCATGTTACATGTGTGTCTCCCTCTTGTGTGTATGGTACATGCCTGATCTCTATCATGTGTGTATGTTACATGTGTGTCTCCCTCCTGTGTGTATGTTACATGTGTGTCTCCCTCCTGTGTGCATGTTACATGTATGTCTCACTCCTGTGTGTATGTTACATGTCTATTCTCAATCATGTGTGCATGTTTCATGTGTATCTCCCTCCTGTGTGCATGTTGCGTGTGTCTCCATCCTGTGTATATTCCGTGTCTATTCTTCCACCTGTGTACATCATGTGTGCATGTTACATGCACGTCTCCCTCCTGTGTACATGTTACATGTGTATCTCCCTCCTGTGTGCATACTACATGTGTGTCTCCCTCCTGTGTGCATTTTAAGTGTGTGTCTCCATCCTGTATGTATGTTACATGTAAGTCTCCGTCCTGTGTGCATGTTACATGTGTATTTCCCTCCTGTGTGCATGTTACATGTGTATCTCCCTCCTGTGTGCATGTTACATGTGTATCTCCCTCCTGTGTGCATGTTACATGTATATCTCCCTCCTGTGTGCATGTTACATGTATATCTCCCTCCTGTGTGCATGTTACATGTGTATCTCCCTCCTGTGTGCATGTTACATGTGTATCTCCCTCCTGTGTGCATGTTACATGTGTGTCAAGTCCCTCCTGTGTATATAACCTCTTGGGCTGTGTGACGCGGTAACTAGATGAAGACCTCATCCCTGTGTGTGTGTATATACTGAATATATATATATATATATATATATATATATATAGGTGGCGAGGCACTCTAGTCGATAAAGGGAAAGGGCCCTGGTGCCTTCCTCAAATTGGTATAACAGTCTTGGTTCTCAGGAGTATATGGAGATAAGAAGGCAGGCGGCACTCGCAGGGCAGTTGGTTGTATCCAATTTTTATATGGTTTAAAGCAGTGATACAAGCATAGTCATGACTATGACAACCAACTGCCCTGCGAGTGCCGCCTGCCTTCTTTAGGGGTTATCTCCATATACTCCTGAGAACCAAGACTGTTATATATATATATATATATATATATATATATATATATATGGTATAGCTGTACAGCCACCCGACACCCAGGCCTGCACCTCCTCCCCCAGGTCTGCATTCACCTTGCCCCCGTTCCTGGCTGCCATGTCCTCCCAGGATTACAGGGAGAGGGAGGGTCTCCGGCTGCAGCTCATCCCGTCCTCAGGAATATGGAGGATGCAGTTACCATGGTAACCCAGGGATGTGCTGCAGGGGAGGAGCCCCTCCCCCACCACCATACATTCACACGTAACACACTACACAGGCCATTACACGTATGTGCCACTTACACTGATCCTGACAAGAGCATCCATGATAGATGTGAACGCCTGTAAGTCATCTCCTTCAGCCATGGTGGTCCCGGTATGTCCCCAGCCCTGGAGGAGAGATGCTGCCGGAGACACGGAGGATGCTAAGGGAGGAGGGGGATACTGTGAGCATGAGCAGTACCAGGAGGGTGGGCTTCCAGGAGGGGAGGGTGTTGTGACCATCATCACCTGCAACTCTCCCTCCTTTCCAGGAATCGCTCAGTATGAATGCACAGTATCACTTCTATTGTGCCATGTTTCTCCCCGATAGCAGCATGTGCTCAGTATCACTTCTCCTGCGCCATGTATCTCTCTGACAGCAGCATGTGCTCAGTATCACTTCTCCTGCACCATGTGTCTCTCTGACAGCATGTGCTCAGTATCACTTCTCCTGCACCATGTGTCTCCCCGATAGCAGCATGTGCTCAGTATCACTACTCCTGCGCCATGTGTATCCCCGATAGCAGCATGTGGTCAGTATCACTTCTCCTGCGCCATGTGTCTCTCTGATAGCAGCATGTGCTCAGTATCACTTCTCCTGCGCCATGTGTCTCCCCGATAGCAGCATGTGCTCAGTATCACTTCTCCTGCGCCATGTGTCTCTCTGACAGCGTGTGCTCAGTATCACTTTTTATCCAGCGCCATGTGTCTCCCCGATAGCAGCATGTGCTCAGTATCACTTCTCCTGCGCCATGTGTCTCTCTGACAGCGTGTGCTCAGTATCACTTCTGCACCATGTGTCTCCCTGACAGCAGCATGTGCTCAGTATCACTTCTCCTGCGCCATGTATCTTTCTGACAGCGTGTGCTCAGTATCACTTCTCCTGTGCCATGTGTCTCTCTGATAGCAGCATGTGCTCAGTATCACTTCTCCTGCGCCATGTGTCTCTCTGATAGCAGCATGTGCTCAGTATCACTTCTCCTGCACCATGTGTCTCTCTGATAGCAGCATGTGCTCAGTATCACTTCTCCTGCGCCATGTGTCTCCCCGATAGCAGCATGTGCTCAGTATCACTTCTCCTGCACCATGTGTCTCTCTGATAGCAGCATGTGCTCAGTATCACTTCTCCTGCGCCATGTGTCTCCCCTATAGCAGCATGTGCTCAGTATCACTTCTCCTGCGCCATGTGTCTCTCTGACAGCGTGTGCTCAGTATCACTTCTCCTGCACCATGTGTCTCACTGACAGCTGCATGTGCTCAGTATCACTTCTCCTGTTCCATGTGTCTCTCTGATAGCAGCATGTGCTCAGTATCACTTCTCCTGCGCCATGTGTCTCTCTGATAGCAGCATGTGCTCAGTATCACTTCTCCTGTACCATGTGTCTCCCCGATAGCAGCATGTGCTCAGTATCACTTCTCCTGCGCCATGTGTCTCTCTGATAGCAGCATGTGCTCAGTATCACTTCTCCTGCGCCATGTGTCTCTCTGACAGCGTGTGCTCAGTATCACTTCTCCTGCACCATGTGTCTCCCTGACAGCAGCATGTGCTCAGTATCACTTCTCCTGCGCCATGTGTCTCTCTGATAGCAGCATGTGCTCAGTATCACTGCTCCTGCGCCATGTGTCTCTCTGATAGCAGCATGTGCTCAGTATCACTTCTCCTGCACCATGTGTCTCACTGACAGCTGCATGTGCTCAGTATCACTTCTCCTGCGCCATGTGTCTCTCTGACAGCAGCATGTGCTCAGTATCACTTCTTCTGTGCCATATGTCTCCCTGACAGCAGCATGTGCTCAGTATCACTTCTCCTGCGCCATGTGTCTCTCTGACAGCAGCATGTGCTCAGCATCACTTCTCCTGCGCCATGTGTCTCTCTGACAGCATGTGCTCAGTATCACTTCTCCTGCACCATGTGTCTCCCTAACAGCAGCATGTGCTCAGTATCACTTCTCCTGTGTCATATGTCTCCCTGACAGCAGCATGTGCTCAGTATCACTCCTCCAGCGCCATGTGCCTCCCTAACAGCAGCATGTGCTCAGTATCACTTCTCCTGTGTCATATGTCTCCCTGACAGCAGCATGTGCTCAGTATCACTTCTCCTGCACCATGTGTCTCCCTAACAGCAGCATGTGCTCAGTATCACTTCTCCTGTGTCATATGTCTCCCTGA
>NC_139228.1:6602951-6619684 GCF_055691185.1 Crinia signifera | reverse complement strand
TCTAACAGCAGCATGTGCTCAGTATCACTTCTCCTGTGTCATATGTCTCCCTGATAGCAGCATGTGCTCAGTATCACTCCTCCAGCGCCATGTGCCTCCCTAACAGCAGCATGTGCTCAGTATCACTTCTCCTGTGTCATGTGTCTCCCTGACAGCAGCATGTGCTCAGTATCACTCCTCCTGCACCATGTGTCTCCCCTGTCCCTCTATACTGCACTGTAACCCCATATTCCCTGTACTACACTGTTACTCCTGTCCCCCTATACTGCACTGTGACCCCCCTGACCCCCTATACTGCACTGTGTCCCCCTATACTGCACTTTGACCCCTGTTCCCCATACTAAACTGTGACCCCTGTCCCATATACTGCACTGTGACCCCTGTCCCATATACTGCACTGTGACCCCTGTCCCATATACTGCACTGTGACCCCTGTCCCATATACTGCACTGTGACCCCTGTCTAATATACTGCACTGAGACCCCTAACCCTCTATACTGCACTGTGACCCCCCTGTCCTCCTATACCACACTGTGACCTCTGTCCTCCTATACCTCACTGTGACCCCTGTCCTCCTATACCGCACTGTGACCCCTGTCCTCCTATACTGCACTGTGACCCCTGTCCTCCTATACTGCACTGTGACCCCCTATCCTCCAATACTGCACTGTGTCCCCCTGTCCTCCTATACTGCACTGTGACCCCCTGTCCTATACTGCAATGTGAACCCCTGTCCCCCTATACTGCTCTGTGACCTCCTGTCCTCCTATACTGCACTGTGACTCCTGTCCCCCTATACTGCTCTGTGACCTCCTGTCCCCCTATACTGCACTGTGGCCCCTGTGCCCCTATACTGCACTGTGGCCCCTGTCCCCCTATACTGCACTGTGGCCCCCTGTCCTCCTATACTGCACTGTGTCCCCCTGTCCTCTTATACGGCACTGTGACCTCCTATACTGCACTGTGACCCCCTGTCCTATACTGCACTGTGACCCCTGTCCCCCTAAACTGCTCTGTGACATCCTGTCCTCCTATACCGCACTGTGTCCCCCTGTCCTCCTATACCGCACTGTGTCCCCCTGTCCTCCTATACCGCACTGTGTCCCCTTGTCCTCCTATACCGCACTGTGTCCCCCTGTCCTCCTATACCGCACTGTGTCCCCCTGTCCTCCTATACCGCACTGTGTCCCCCTGTCCTCCTATACCGCACTGTGTCCCCCTGTCCTCCTATACCGCACTGTGACCCCTGTCCTCCTTTACCGCACTGTGACCCCTGTCCTCCTATACTGCACTGTGACCCCTGTCCTCCTATACTGCTCTGTGTCCCCTGTCCTCCTATACTGCACTGGGGTCCCCATGTCCTCCAATACTGCACTGTGTCCCCCCAGCATGTGCTCAGTATCACTTCTCCTGTGTCATGTGTCTCCCTGACAGCAGCATGTGCTCAGTATCACTCCTCCTGCACCATGTGTCTCCCCTGTCCCTCTATACTGCACTGTAACCCCATATTCCCTGTACTACACTGTTACTCCTGTCCCCCTATACTGCACTGTGACCCCCTGACCCCCTATACTGCACTGTGTCCCCCTATACTGCACTTTGACCCCTGTTCCCCATACTAAACTGTGACCCCTGTCCCATATACTGCACTGTGACCCCTGTCCCATATACTGCACTGTGACCCCTGTCCCATATACTGCACTGTGACCCCTGTCCCATATACTGCACTGTGACCCCTGTCTAATATACTGCACTGAGACCCCTAACCCTCTATACTGCACTGTGACCCCCCTGTCCTCCTATACCACACTGTGACCTCTGTCCTCCTATACCTCACTGTGACCCCTGTCCTCCTATACCGCACTGTGACCCCTGTCCTCCTATACTGCACTGTGACCCCTGTCCTCCTATACTGCACTGTGACCCCCTATCCTCCAATACTGCACTGTGTCCCCCTGTCCTCCTATACTGCACTGTGACCCCCTGTCCTATACTGCAATGTGAACCCCTGTCCCCCTATACTGCTCTGTGACCTCCTGTCCTCCTATACTGCACTGTGACTCCTGTCCCCCTATACTGCTCTGTGACCTCCTGTCCCCCTATACTGCACTGTGGCCCCTGTGCCCCTATACTGCACTGTGGCCCCTGTCCCCCTATACTGCACTGTGGCCCCCTGTCCTCCTATACTGCACTGTGTCCCCCTGTCCTCTTATACGGCACTGTGACCTCCTATACTGCACTGTGACCCCCTGTCCTATACTGCACTGTGACCCCTGTCCCCCTAAACTGCTCTGTGACATCCTGTCCTCCTATACCGCACTGTGTCCCCCTGTCCTCCTATACCGCACTGTGTCCCCCTGTCCTCCTATACCGCACTGTGTCCCCTTGTCCTCCTATACCGCACTGTGTCCCCCTGTCCTCCTATACCGCACTGTGTCCCCCTGTCCTCCTATACCGCACTGTGTCCCCCTGTCCTCCTATACCGCACTGTGTCCCCCTGTCCTCCTATACCGCACTGTGACCCCTGTCCTCCTTTACCGCACTGTGACCCCTGTCCTCCTATACTGCACTGTGACCCCTGTCCTCCTATACTGCTCTGTGTCCCCTGTCCTCCTATACTGCACTGGGGTCCCCATGTCCTCCAATACTGCACTGTGTCCCCCTGTCCTCCTATACTGCACTGTGACCCCTGTCCTCCTATACTGCACTGTGTCCCCCTGTCCTCCTATACTGCACTGTGTCCCCCTGTCCTCCTATACTGCACTGTGACCCCTGTCCTCCTATACTGCACTGTGTCCCCCTGTCCTCCTATACTGCACTGTGTCCCCCTGTCCTCCAATACTGCACTGTGTCCCCCTGTCCTCCTATACTGCACTGTGACGCCTGCCCTCCTATACTGCTCTGTGACCCCTGTCCCCCTATACTGCACTGTGACCCCCTGTCCTCCTATACTGCACTGTGTTCCCCTGTCCTCCTATACTGCACTGTGACCCCTTCCCCCTATACTGCACTGTCCCCCCCTGTCCCCCTTTACTGCACTGTGTCCCCCTATACTGCACTGTGACCCCTGTCCTCCTATACTGCTCTGTGACCCCTGTCCCCCTATGCTGCACTGTGACCCCTGTCCCCCTATACTGCACTGTGACCCCCTGTCCTCCTATACTGCACTGTGACCCCCTGTCCTCCTATACTGCACTGTGTCCCCCTGTCCTCCTATACTGCACTGTGACCCCTGTCCTCCTATACTGCACTGTGACCCCCTGTCCTCCTATACTGCACTGTGACCCCTGTCCTCCTATACTGCACTGTGACCCCTGTCCTCCTATACTGCACTGTGACCCCTGTCCCATATACTGCACTGTGACCCCTGTCCCATATACTGCACTGTGACCCCTGTCTAATATACTGCACTGAGACCCCTAACCCTCTATACTGCACTGTGACCCCCCTGTCCTCCTATACCACACTGTGGACCTCTGTCCTCCTATACCTCACTGTGACCCCTGTCCTCCTATACCGCACTGTGACCCCTGTCCTCCTATACCGCACTGTGACCCCTGTCCTCCTATACTGCACTGTGACCCCTGTCCTCCTATACTGCACTGTGACCCCCTATCCTCCAATACTGCACTGTGTCCCCCTGTCCTCCTATACTGCACTGTGACCCCCTGTCCTATACTGCAATGTGAACCCCTGTCCCCCTATACTGCTCTGTGACCTCCTGTCCTCCTATACTGCACTGTGACTCCTGCCCCCCTATACTGCTCTGTGACCTCCTGTCCCCCTATACTGCACTGTGGCCCCTGTGCCCCCATACTGCACTGTGGCCCCTGTCCCCCTATACTGCACTGTGGCCCCCTGTCCTCCTATACTGCACTGTGTCCCCCTGTCCTCTTATACGGCACTGTGACCTCCTATACTGCACTGTGACCCCCTGTCCTATACTGCACTGTGACCCCTGTCCCCCTAAACTGCTCTGTGACATCCTGTCCTCCTATACCGCACTGTGTCCCCCTGTCCTCCTATACCGCACTGTGTCCCCCTGTCCTCCTATACCGCACTGTGTCCCCTTGTCCTCCTATATCGCACTGTGTCCCCCTGTCCTCCTATACCGCACTGTGTCCCCCTGTCCTCCTATACCGCACTGTGTCCCCCTGTCCTCCTATACCGCACTGTGTCCCCCTGTCCTCCTATACCGCACTGTGACCCCTGTCCTCCTTTACCGCACTGTGACCCCTGTCCTCCTATACTGCACTGTGACCCCTGTCCTCCTATACTGCTCTGTGTCCCCTGTCCTCCTATACTGCACTGGGGTCCCCATGTCCTCCAATACTGCACTGTGTCCCCCTGTCCTCCTATACTGCACTGTGACCCCTGTCCTCCTATACTGCACTGTGTCCCCCTGTCCTCCTATACTGCACTGTGTCCCCCTGTCCTCCTATACTGCACTGTGACCCCTGTCCTCCTATACTGCACTGTGTCCCCCTGTCCTCCTATACTGCACTGTGTCCCCCTGTCCTCCAATACTGCACTGTGTCCCCCTGTCCTCCTATACTGCACTGTGACACGTGCCCTCCTATACTGCTCTGTGACCCCTGTCCCCCTATACTGCACTGTGACCCCCTGTCCTCCTATACTGCACTGTGTTCCCCTGTCCTCCTATACTGCACTGTGACCCCTTCCCCCTATACTGCACTGTCCCCCCCTGTCCCCCTTTACTGCACTGTGTCCCCCTATACTGCACTGTGACCCCTGTCCTCCTATACTGCTCTGTGACCCCTGTCCCCCTATGCTGCACTGTGACCCCTGTCCCCCTATACTGCACTGTGACCCCCTGTCCTCCTATACTGCACTGTGACCCCCTGTCCTCCTATACTGCACTGTGTCCCCCTGTCCTCCTATACTGCACTGTGACCCCTGTCCTCCTATACTGCACTGTGACCCCCTGTCCTCCTATACTGCACTGTGACCCCTGTCCTCCTATACTGCACTGTGACCCCTGTCCTCCTATACTGCACTGTGACCCCTGTCCTCCTATACTGCACTGTGACCCCATGTCCTCCTATACTGCACTGTGACCCCTGTCCTCCTATACTGCACTGTGACCCCTGTCCTCCTATACTGCTCTGTGACCCCTGTCCTGCTATACTGCACTGTGACCCCTGTCCCCCTATACTGCACTGTGTCCCCCTGTCCTCCTATACTGCACTGTGACCCCTGTCCCTCTATACTGCACTGTGTCCCCCTGTCCTCCTATACTGCACTGTGACCCCTGTCCCCCTATACTGCACTGTGTCCCCCTGTCCCCCTATACTGCACTGTGACCCCTGCCCTCCTATACTGCACTGTGACCCCCTGTCCTCCTATACTGCACTGTGACCCCTGTCCTCCTATACTGCACTGTGACCCCTGTCCTCCTATACTGCACTGTGACCCCTGTCCTCCTATACTGCACTGTGTTCCCCTGTCCTCCTAAACTGCACTGTGACCCCTTCCCCCTATACTGCACTGTCCCCCCCTGTCCCCCTTTACTGCACTGTGTCCCCCTATACTGCACTGTGACCCCTGTCCTCCTATACTGCTCTGTGACCCCTGTCCCCCTATGCTGCACTGTGACCCCTGTCCCCCTATACTGCACTGTGACCCCCTGTCCTCCTATACTGCACTGTGACCCCCTGTCCTCCTATACTGCACTGTGTCCCCCTGTCCTCCTATACTGCACTGTGACCCCTGTCCTCCTATACTGCACTGTGACCCCCTGTCCTCCTATACTGCACTGTGACCCCTGTCCTCCTATACTGCACTGTGACCCCTGTCCTCCTATACTGCACTGTGACCCCTGTCCTCCTATACTGCACTGTGACCCCATGTCCTCCTATACTGCACTGTGACCCCTGTCCTCCTATACTGCACTGTGACCCCTGTCCTCCTATACTGCTCTGTGACCCCTGTCCTGCTATACTGCACTGTGACCCCTGTCCCCCTATACTGCACTGTGTCCCCCTGTCCTCCTATACTGCACTGTGACCCCTGTCCCTCTATACTGCACTGTGTCCCCCTGTCCTCCTATACTGCACTGTGACCCCTGTCCCCCTATACTGCACTGTGTCCCCCTGTCCCCCTATACTGCACTGTGACCCCTGCCCTCCTATACTGCACTGTGACCCCTGTCCTCCTATACTGCACTGTGACCCCTGTCCTCCTATACTGCACTGTGACCCCTGTCCTATACTGCACTGTGACCCCTGTCCTCCTATACTGCACTGTGACCCCCTGTCCTCCTATACTGCACTGTGACCCCTGTCCTCCTATACTGCACTGTGACCCCTGTCCTCCTATACTGCACTGTGACCCCCTGTCCTCCTATACTGCACTGTGACCCCTGTCCTCCTATACTGCACTGTGACCCCTGTCCTCCTATACTGCACTGTGACCCCTGTCCTCCTATACTGCACTGTGACCCCTGTCCTCCTATACTGCACTGTGACCCCCTGTCCTCCTATACTGCACTGTGTCCCCCTGTCCTCCTATACTGCACTGTGACCCCTGTCCTCCTATACTGCACTGTGACCCCCTGTCCTCCTATACTGCACTGTGACCCCTGTCCTCCTATACTGCACTGTGACCCCTGTCCTCCTATACTGCACTGTGACCCCTGTCCTCCTATACTGCACTGTGACCCCTGTCCTCCTATACTGCACTGTGACACCCTGTCCTCCTATACTGCACTGTGACCCCCTGTCCTCCTATACTGCACTGTGACCCCTGTCCTCCTATACTGCACTGTGACCCCTGTCCTCCTATACTGCACTGTGACCCCCTGTCCTCCTATACTGCACTGTGACCCCTGTCCTCCTATACTGCACTGTGACCCCCTGTCCTCCTATACTGCACTGTGACCCCTGTCCTCCTATACTGCACTGTGACCCCTGTCCTCCTATACTGCACTGTGACCCCTGTCCTCCTATACTGCACTGTGACCCCTGTCCTCCTATACTGCACTGTGACCCCTGTCCTCCTATACTGCACTGTGACCCCCTGTCCTCCTATACTGCACTGTGACCCCTGTCCTCCTATACTGCACTGTGACCCCTGTCCTCCTATACTGCACTGTGACCCCTGTCCCCCTATACTGCACTGTGTCCCCCTGTCCTCCTATACTGCACTGTGACCCCTGTCCCCCTATACTGCACTGTGTCCCCCTGTCCTCCTATACTGCACTGTGACCCCTGTCCCCCTATACTGCACTGTGTCCCCCTGTCCCCCTATACTGCACTGTGACCCCTGTCCTCCTATACTGCACTGTGACCCCTGTCCTCCTATACTGCACTGTGACCCCTGTCCTATACTGCACTATGACCCCTGTCCTCCTATACTGCACTGTGACCCCCTGTCCTCCTATACTGCACTGTGACCCCTGTCCTCCTATACGGCACTGTGACCCCTGTCCTCCTATACTGCACTGTGACCCCCTGTCCTCCTATACTGCACTGTGACCCCTGTCCTCCTATACTGCACTGTGACCCCTGTCCTCCTATACTGCACTGTGACCCCTGTCCTCCTATACTGCACTGTGACCCCTGTCCTCCTATACTGCACTGTGACCCCTGTCCTCCTATACTGCACTGTGTCCCCCTGTCCTCCTATACTGCACTGTGACCCCTGTCCCCCTATACTGCACTGTGTCCCCCTGTTCTCCTATACTGCACTGTGACCCCTGTCCCCCTATACTGCACTGTGTCCCCCTGTCCCCCTATACTGCACTGTGACCCCTGCCCTCCTATACTGCACTGTGACCCCTGTCCTCCTATACTGCACTGTGACCTCTGTCCTCCTATACTGCACTGTGACCCCTGTCCTATACTGCACTGTGACCCCTGTCCTCCTATACTGCACTGTGACCCCCTGTCCTCCTATACTGCACTGTGACCCCTGTCCTCCTATACTGCACTGTGACCCCTGTCCTCCTATACTGCACTGTGACCCCCTGTCCTCCTATACTGCACTGTGACCCCTGTCCTCCTATACTGCACTGTGACCCCTGTCCTCCTATACTGCACTGTGACCCCTGTCCTCCTATACTGCACTGTGACCCCTGTCCTTCTATACTGCACTGTGACCCCTGTCCTCCTATACTGCACTGTGACCCCCTGTCCTCCTATACTGCACTGTGACCCCTGTCCTCCTATACTGCACTGTGACCCCTGTCCTCCTATACTGCACTGTGACCCCCTGTCCTCCTATACCAGAAGTCAGGGAACATTTTTACCTTTTACCCCAAAATATATATAGATATGCCAACTTTACCCCTTGATTTCAAAGGAAGGAAGTCATATAATTGTAATACACACTGTACCCCCAGATACTGATGATATATCCTGCAAGTACGGTGCACAGCCTGGCAGCCATTGGTGATGATTACCATGTATGTACCACACGCAGCCTGGCAGTCATTGATGATGATGATGATTACCATGTATGGCTGTGTGTGGTACATACATGGTAATCATCATCACCAATGGCTGCCAGGCTGCGTGTGGTACATACATGGTAATCATCATCACCAATGGCCGCCAGGCTGTGTGTGGTATATACATGGTAATCATCATCACCAATGGCTGCCAGGCTGTGTGTGGTATATACATGGTAATCATCATCACCAATGGCCGCCAGGCTGTGTGTGGTACATACATGGTAATCATCATCACCAATGGCTGCCAGGCTGCGTGTGGTATATACATGGTAATCATCATCACCAATGGCTGCCAGGCTGCGTGTGGTATATACATGGTAATCATCATCACCAATGGCCGCCAGGCTGTGTGTGGTACATACATGGTAATCATCACCAATGGCTGCCAGGCTGTGTGTGGTACATACATGGTAATCATCATCACCAATGGCCGCCAGGCTGCGTGTGGTACATACATGGTAATCATTATCACCAATGGCCGCCAGGCTGCGTGTGGTACATACATGGTAATCATCATCACCGATGGACGCCAGGCTGCGTGTGGTATATACATGGTAATCATCATCACCAATGGCCGCCAGGCTGTGTGTGGTACATACATGGTAATCATCACCAATGGCCGCCAGGCTGTGTGTGGTACATACATGGTAATCATCATCACCAATGGCCGCCAGGCTGCGTGTGGTATATACATGGTAATCATCACTAATGGCCGCCAGGCTGTGTGTGGTACATACATGGTAATCATCACCAATGGCTGCCAGGCTGTGTGTGGTACATACATGGTAATCATCATCACCAATGGCTGCCAGGCTGCGTGTGGTACATACATGGTAATCATCACCAATGGCCGCCAGGCTGTGTGTGGTACATACATGGTAATCATCATCACCAATGGCCGCCAGGCTGCGTGTGGTATATACATGGTAATCATCACTAATGGCCGCCAGGCTGCGTGTGGTACATACATGGTAATCATCACCAATGGCCGCCAGGCTGTGTGTGGTACATACATGGTAATCATCATCACCAATGGCCGCCAGGCTGCGTGTGGTACATACATGGTAATCATCATCACCAATGGCCGCCAGGCTGTGTGTGGTACATACATGGTAATCATCACCAATGGCCGCCAGGCTGTGTGTGGTACATACATGGTAATCATCATCACCAATGGCCGCCAGGCTGCGTGTGGTACATACATAGTAATCATCATCACCAATGGCCGCCAGGCTGTGTGTGGTACATACATGGTAACCATCATCACCAATGGCCGCCAGGCTGTGTGTGGTATATACATGGTAATCATCATCATCAATGGCCGCCAGGCTGTGTGTGGTACATACATGGTAATCATCACCAATGGCCGCCAGGCTGTGTGTGGTACATACATGGTAATCATCATCACCAATGTCTGCCAGGCTGTGTGTGGTACATACATGGTAATCATCACCAATGGCCGCCAGGCTGTGTGTGGTACATACATGGTAATCATCACCAATGGCCGCCAGGCTGTGTGTGGTACATACATGGTAATCATCACCAATGGCCGCCAGGCTGTGTGTGGTACATACATGGTAATCATCACCAATGGCCGCCAGGCTGTGTGTGGTACATACATGGTAATCATCATCACCAATGGCCGCCCGGCTGTGTGTGGTATATACATGGTAACCATCATCACCAATGGCCGCCAGGCTGCGTGTGGTACATACATGGTAATCATCACCAATGGCCGCCAGGCTGCGTGTGGTACATACATGGTAATCATCATCACCAATGGCCGCCAGGCTGTGGGCCAGATTCTCTAAGTTTCACAAGTGATAAAATGGAGTGTGATAAACAGCCAGCCAATCAGCACCTACCTGCCATGTCACAGACTGTGTTTGAAAAATGTCACACAGGAGCTGATTGGCTGGCTGTTTATCACTCTTTATTTTATCACTTTTGAAGCTTAGAGAATCTGGTCCTCTGTGTGGTACATACATGGTAATCATCACCAATGGCCGCCAGGCTGTGTGTGGTACATACATGGTAATCATCATCAATGGCCGCCAGGCTGTGTGTGGTACATACATGGTAATCATCACCAATGGCCGCCAGGCTGCGTGTGGTACATACATGGTAATCATCATCACCAATGGCCGCCAGGCTGTGTGTGGTACATACATGGTAATCATCACCAATGGCCGCCAGGCTGTGTGTGGTACATACATGGTAATCATCATCACCAATGGCTGCCAGGCTGCGTGTGGTACATACATGGTAATCATCATCACCAATGGCTGCCAGGCTGTGTGTGGTACATACATGGTAATCATCATCATCAATGGCCGCCAGGCTGTGTGTGGTATATACATGGTAATCATCATCACCAATGGCCGCCAGGCTGTGTGTGGTACATACATGGTAATCATCACCAATGGCCGCCAGTCTGTGTGTGGTACATACATGGTAATCATCACCAATGGCCGCCAGGCTGCGTGTGGTACATACATGGTAATCATCATCACCAATGGCCGCCAGGCTGCGTGTGGTACATACATGGTAATCATCATCACCAATGGCCGCCAGGCTGTGTGTGGTATATACATGGTAATCATTATCACCAATGGCCGCCAGGCTGTGTGTGGTACATACATGGTAATCATCATCACCAATGGCCGCCAGGCTGCGTGTGGTACATACATGGTAATCATCATCATCAATGGCCGCCAGGCTGTGTGTGGTACATACATGGTAATCATCACCAATGGCCGCCAGGCTGTGTGTGGTACATACATGGTAATCATCATCACCAATGGCCGCCAGGCTGCGTGTGGTACATACATGGTAATCATCATCACCAATGGCCGCCAGGCTGTGTGTGGTATATACATGGTAATCCTCATCACCAATGGCTGCGTGTGGTATATACATGGTAATCATCATCACCAATGGCCGCCAGGCTGCGTGTGGTACATACATGGTAATCATCATCACCAATGGCCGCCAGGCTGCGTGTGGTACATACATGGTAATCATCATCATCAATGGCCGCCAGGCTGTGTGTGGTACATACATGGTAATCATCACCAATGGCCGCCAGGCTGTGTGTGGTACATACATGGTAATCATCATCATCAATGGCCGCCAGGCTGTGTGTGGTACATACATGGTAATCACCACCAATGGCCGCCCGGCTGTGTGTGGTACATACATGGTAATCATCATCACCAATGGTTGCCAGGCTGTGTGTGGTACATACATGGTAATCATCATCACCAATGGCCGCCAGGCTGTGTGTGGTACATACATGGTAATCATCACCAATGGCCGCCAGGCTGCGTGTGGTACATACATGGTAATCATCATCACCAATGGCCGCCATGCTGTGTGTGGTACAAACATGGTAATCATCACCAATGGCTGCCAGGCTGCGTGTGGTACATACATGGTAATCATCATCACCAATGGCCGCCAGGCTGTGTGTGGTACATACATGGTAATCATCACCAATGGCAGCCAGGCTGCGTGTGGAACATACATGGTAATCATCACCAATGGCCGCCAGGCTGTGTGTGGTACATACATGGTAATCATCATCACCAGTGGCTGCCAGGCTGTGTGTGGTACATACATGGTAATCATCATCATCAATGGCCGCCAGGCTGTGTGTGGTACATACATGGTAATCACCACCAATGGCCGCCCGGCTGTGTGTGGTACATACATGGTAATCATCATCACCAATGGTTGCCAGGCTGTGTGTGGTACATACATGGTAATCATCATCACCAATGGCTGTCAGGCTGTGTGTGGTACATACATGGTAATCATCACCAATGGCCGCCAGGCTGTGTGTGGTACATACATGGTAATCATCATCACCAATGGCCGCCAGGCTGTGTGTGGTACATACATGGTAATCATCATCAATGGCCGCCAGGCTGTGTGTGGTACATACATGGTAATCATCACCAATGGCCGCCAGGCTGTGTGTGGTACATACATGGTAATCATCACCAATGGCCACCAGGCTGTGTGTGGTATATACATGGTAATCATCATCACCAATGGCCGCCAGGCTGTGTGTGGTACATACATGGTAATCATCACCAATGGCCACCAGGCTGTGTGTGGTACATACATGGTAATCATCATCACCAATGGCCGCCAGGCTGTGTGTGGTACATACATGGTAATCATCACCAATGGCCGCCAGGCTGTGTGTGGTACATACATGGTAATCATCATCACCAATGGCCGCCAGGCTGCGTGTGGTATATACATGGTAACCATCATCACCAATGGCCGCCAGGCTGTGTGTGGTACATACATGGTAATCCTTATCACCAATGGCCGCCAGGCTGTGGGCCAGATTCTCTAAGTTTCAAAAGTGATAAAATGGAGTGTGATAAACAGCCAGCCAATCAGCACCTACCTGCCATGTCACAGACTGTGTTTGAAAAATGTCACACAGGAGCTGATTGGCTGGCTGTTTATCACTCTTTATTTTATCACTTTTGAAGCTTAGAGAATCTGGTCCTCTGTGTGGTACATACATGGTAATCATCACCAATGGCCGCCAGGCTGTGTGTGGTACATACATGGTAATCATCACCAATGGCCGCCAGGCTGTGTGTGGTACATACATGGTAATCATCATCACCAATGGCCGCCCGGCTGTGTGTGGTATATACATGGTAACCATCATCACCAATGGCCGCCAGGCTGCGTGTGGTACATACATGGTAATCATCACCAATGGCCGCCAGGCTGCGTGTGGTACATACATGGTAACCATCATCACCAATGGCCGGCAGGCTGTGTGTGGTATATACATGGTAATCATCACCAATGGCCACCAGGCTGTGTGTGGTACATACATGGTAATCATCACCAATGGCCGCCAGGCTGTGTGTGGTACATACATGGTAACCATCATCACCAATGGCCGCCAGGCTGTGTGTGGTATATACATGGTAATCATCATCACCAATGGCTGCCAGGCTGTGTGTGGTACATACATGGTAATCATCATCACCAATGGCCGCCAGGCTGTGTGTGGTACATATATGGTAATCATCATCATCAATGGCTGCCAGGCTGTGTGTGGAACATACATGGTAATCATCATCACCAATGGCCGCCAGGCTGTGTGTGGTACATATATGGTAATCATCACCAATGGCTGCCAGGCTGCATGTGGTACATACATGGTAATCATCATCACCAATGGCCGCCAGGCTGCGTGTGGTACATACATGGTAATCATCATCACCAATGGCTGCCAGGCTGCATGTGGTACATACATGGTAATCATCATCACCAATGGCCGCCAGGCTGCATGTGGTACATACATGGTAATCATCACCAATGGCCGCCAGGCTGCGTGTGGTACATACATGGTAATCATCACCAATGGCCGCCAGGCTGTGTGTGGTACATACATGGTAATCATCACCAATGGCCACCAGGCTGCGTGTGGTACATACATGGTAATCATCACCAATGGCCGCCAGGCTGCGTGTGGTACATACATGGTAATCATCATCACCAATGGCCGCCAGGCTGTGTGTGGTACATACATGGTAATCATCACCAATGGCCGCCATGCTGCGTGTGGTACATACATGGTAACCATCATCACCAATGGCCGCCAGGCTGTGTGTGGTACATACATGGTAATCATCACCAATGGCCGCCAGGCTGTGTGTGGTACATACATGGTAATCATCATCACCAATGGCTGCCAGGCTGTGTGTGGTATATACATGGCAATCATCATCATCAATGTCTGCCAGGCTGTGTGTGGTATAACCAGTCTGTGCAATGATTTACCCTAGACTAGAGATGGGTGTACCATGACAGGAGCCAAAGAAACTCAGCGTCGCAGCGGCAGTACAGGCTGCGCACTGCGGAGGTGGCGCAGCAACTAGTCAACTCTACTGAAGAAGTGGGCCGGGGCGTCACGCAGGGAAACCTTGTCACGACCACCATTGCAGCTACCCTTGCTCTCTGTGCTGTTCCAGCCCTGCAGACCTCTGACGCTATGCCCTCTGCCCTGGCGCTCACCTCCGCTGCTGATGCCAACGCCGACCTGCTACATGGTGTCGCTCTGTCACCCAGGTCCATTTGCTGGGTGTCAGTTCTGGTGCGCAATGTCTTGGCGTGCATCTCTGTGCATCCCTGACAATTCCTGCAGTATCCGCTGCAGGCTGACTCCTATAAACTTCTGAATGAAGTCTTTCGAGATATTCCTGCTGATCGTCCACTGCTCAAGCCATATCCTCCCACGGAACTCCTCTGCCTCCTCTTAGGATAAGGACAAGGTTAAACACCCCAAAGGCGTCATCTTCCTCCTGCATTCCTGACGGTCAATATCCGTGGCCAGTATCCCTGGTATCCTGGCAGCCACGACCTCATTCAGCAAGTACTGCATTGGACTTCATCTTATTCCCATTCCTTATTTGTTATTCTTCAATCATCCAATCTTTCAATCATCTTCAATAAGTATTATCATTATTGTCTTCTTTGTCATATCATCCATATCTTTGTACGCAGTATCTTCATTAAAAAAAAGGTTTAATTTTAGTCAATTGCTTCACTCCATTCTGTCGTTCAGGCAACAACCCTACATTAAAGCACCCAGCCTCCGTTACACTCCGGCTGGTGCTTCAGCAAGCTCGTGAAACGTGACAAGCCTGTTATACACAAGAGCCGAACACAATGCACTGCACCAGGTCCTTGTACACTACAGCACTGTAACACACTCAGCCCGCACTGCGCCAGGTCCTTGTACACTACAGTACTGTAACACACACAGCCCACACTGCACCAGGTCCTTGTACACTACAGTACTGTAACACACACAGCACTGCACCTGGTCCTTGTACACCACAGTACATTAGCACACACACACACACACACACACACAGCCCACACTGCACTGCGCCATTTCTTAGTACACTACAGTACTGTAACACACACAGACCACACTGCACTGTCCCAGGTCCTTGTACACCACAGTACTGTAACACACACAGCCCACACTACACTGCGCCAGGTCCTTGTACACTACAGTACTGTAACACACACAGCCCACACTGCACTGCGCCAGGTCCTTGTACACTACAGTACTGTAACACACACAGCCCACACCACACTGTACCAGGTCCTTGTACACTACAGTACTGTAACACACAGCAAGATGTGCACCTGTGTGTGTGTATATCATGGTTGCCTACCTGACCCTCTCCTTCAAGCATACCTCCCAACTTTTGACATGAAGAAATAGGGACACTCGCCGCGCGAGCGCCCGAAAAGGGGGCGGGGCGTATGCAAATGAGGGTGCGGCTTATGCTAATTAGCCGCGACCTCATTTTCATACAGAATAGACGCTGTGCGCATGCGCACAGCGTCTATTCTACTAGATTGGGGGGTCTCCCAACTGCCACCCCCCGCAGCGGGACAATGCCTGCCGCGGGTGGGACAGCGGGACAGTACCCGAAAATCGGGACTGTCCCTCTAAAATCGTGACAGTTGGGAGGTATGTTCAAGGAGAAAATGCTCTGTTCCTGTCCTGTTATGATTGCCATCACCTGTGGGGAGCTCAGGGCCGGTGCAAGGCACCGGAGCGCCCCAGGCGAGTCGGGGTGGGGGCGCCCCGGTGCCGGGGGGGGGGGGGGAGGAAAGGTAGCTGTCCTGCGGCGCTGTGTATTTGTAAGCCCCCCCCCCCTCACCTCTGCTCCGGCGTTAGTTAGCTGCGCTGTCAGACTCCCGGCCGCCTGTCACTTTTAGCAGTGACGTCGGCGGCAGG
Organism: Crinia signifera; assembly: GCF_055691185.1. Taxonomy (NCBI): domain Eukaryota; kingdom Metazoa; phylum Chordata; class Amphibia; order Anura; family Myobatrachidae; genus Crinia; species Crinia signifera. The sequence continues at coordinate 6,603,410 of NC_139228.1, read as the reverse complement.
CTGAGGGATGATCGCGGTGGCTTGGAAGGACTCGGGTGCCTGAGCGCTCCCGAGTCCTCCCGCGCCGACCATACCCGAGCCTGCCGCCGACGTCACTGTAAAATGAGCGGCTAGCGGGCGGCAGGGGATCGTTGCCGCCGGACAAAAGGTCATGTTGGAGACAGGGGGGGACACAAGGTTTGTGGCGGGGGGTGGGCACTAGAGGTGCTGCGCCAGTGGTGCACACCTGGACACCACTGGCGCGCACCTATTGTATGTTAGTGGTTTGCCCGGAGATTTTCCGGGACAGCCCGCTGCGGCAGCGCAGCTGAGCCCGGAAAATCTCTGGGCAAACCACTCAAGGGGTTAAATACACAGCGCCGCAGGACAGCTACCCCCGCGGCACGGGGGAGGGGGAGCAAAATGCCGCCCTCCAGTGGCCGGCGCCCTAGGCAAATGCCTAGATTTGCCTAGTGGTGG
>NC_139228.1:6487951-6597951 GCF_055691185.1 Crinia signifera | reverse complement strand
GCTTCTCTGGCTGATGTGGAGGTATGGAGACACCCCTCCTCTGGCTGATGTGGAGGTATGGAGACACCCCTCCTCTGGCTGATGTGGAGGTATGGAGACACCCCTCCTCTGGCTGATGTGGAGGTATGGAGACACCCCTCCTCTGGCTGATGTGGAGGTATGGAGACACCCCTCCTCTGGCTGATGTGGAGGTGTGGAGACACCCCTCCTCTGGCTGATGTGGAGGTGTGGAGACACCCCTCCTCTGGCTGATGTGGAGGTGTGGAGACACCCCTCCTCTGGCTGATGTGGAGGTGTGGAGACACCCCTCCTCTGGCTGATGTGGAGGTGTGGAGACACCCCTCCTCTGGCTGATGTGGAGGTGTGGAGACACCCCTCCTCTGGCTGATGTGGAGGTGTGGAGACACCCCTCCTCTGGCTGATGTGGAGGTGTGGAGACACCCCTCCTCTGGCTGATGTGGAGGTGTGGAGACACCCCTCCTCTGGCTGATGTGGAGGTGTGGAGACACCCCTCCTCTGGCTGATGTGGAGGTGTGGAGACACCCCTCCTCTGGCTGATGTGGAGGTGTGGAGTCACCCCTCCTCTGGCTGATGTGGAGGTGTGGAGACACCCCTCCTCTGGCTGATGTGGAGGTGTGGAGACACCCCTCCTCTGGCTGATGTGGAGGTGTGGAGACACCCCTCCTCTGGCTGATGTGGCGGTGTGGAGAAGCGTTTCTCTTGGTGATGTGGCGGTGTGGAGATGCACTTCTCTGGCAGATGGGTCGGATGTGCAGATGCGCTTCTCTGGCTGATGAGGGGGGGGGGATGGAGATGCGCTTCTCTGGGTGATGTGAAGGTATGGAGACGTGGTCCTCCGATGAGATGCGGAGGCGCGGCTCTCTGGGCGAGATGCGGAGGCGCGGCTCTCTGGGCGAGATGCGGAGGCGCGGTTCCCCGGCGAGGCGCGGCTCTCTGATGTGAAGATGGGGTTCTCTGATGAGATGGTGATACGGAGATGCGGTTCTCTGGGTGGTGAGGGGCATTTGGAGACGTGGTTCTCTGGGTGAGGGGATATAGAAATGCGGTTCTCTGGGTGGTGGGGGGCATGTGGAGACGTGGTTCTCTGGGTTGGGGTATGGAGACACGGTTCTCTGGGGGATGTGGAGACACGGATCTCTGGATGATGGGGTTGGGGGATGTGGAGACGCGGTTCTCTGGGTGGTGGGGGGCATGTGGAGACGTGGTTCTCTCGGTTGAGGTATGGAGACACGGATCTCTGGATGATGGGGTTGGGGGATGTGGAGATGCGGGTCTCTGGACGATGGGGTTGGGGGATGTGGAGATGCGGGTCTCTGGGTGATGGGGAGTCGGGATAATAGGACCATAATCTCTGCCTCACACATGATCTCTCTCTGTGTTGCAGTTCTCCTTTGCCTGTCGCTTGCTCTCTTCGCCTCAGGGTTGGTGCACAGAGTCTGCGTCACCACATGGTCAGTATCTGTACCTCTCTGTAACCGAGAGGAAGCTTATTGGTGGGAAAATTATGTCCTTCCCTGATTCCACTTCTTCTCCCCTCAGCTTCATATTCTCCTTGGTGGATCTGTACTATGTCAACAAGATCTCCTCTGGGCTGTACCAGACGGTGGCTGCTGCTCTGCCCCCTGGGAAGGTGGTCGGGAAGAGCAAGAAACGCAGCTGATCCCCCAACCACTTCCCTACATTCCACACCATGCATATGCAAATAAAGTGCCATCTCTTTGTAGAGCTTTGTGTGGGGTCAGTTATTCTGTGACGTGGCGGGGGGGGGGGGGGGTTCCCCACTGTTCACCACACGCAGCCATCTTTTTGTGGAAGTACTTTCCACGTCCAAAGGTTAGTGACTGCCCTGTAATGAATATTCATGAGTAGTAATGAGATTGGGACCTGCCCATGTACTGGCGAGAGGTCTGCTGGCTCCCATAGCTCATTTACATAATGGCGTCCCTGGGATTTCCCCGTTAGCATGGTCTCCGTAGCACTCTAGGTGTGCGTCCTACAGATGTCCTCAGTCACACATGCTGCCGTATTATACGCAGGACGTGGCGTCTGTCGGCGGAACCTCCTGCATTCATATTGTGGGAGATGCTCCTCAGTAATGAGAGGTAGGAGGGTCCTGCTCGCCAGGTGCTGGCATATTACATATTGTGGGAGATGCTCCTCAGTAATGAGAGGTAGGAGGGCCCTGCTCGCCAGGTGGTGGCATATTACATATTGTGGGAGATGCTCCTCAGTGATGGGAGGTAGGAGGGTCCTGCTCGCCAGGTGGTGGCAGATTACATATTGTGGGAGATGCTCCTCAGTGATGGGAGGTAGGAGGGCCCTGCTCGCCAGGTGGTGGCAGATTACATATTGTGGGAGATGCTCCTCAGTGATGGGAGGTAGGAGGGCCCTGCTCGCCAGGTGGTGGCAGATTACGTATTGTGGGAGATGCTCCTCAGTGATGGGAGGTAGGAGGGCCCTGCTCGCCAGGTGGTGGTATATTACATATAGTGGGAGATGCTCCTCAGTGATGTGAGGTAGGAGGGCCCTGCTCGCCAGGTGGTGGCAGATTACATATTGTGGGAGATGCTCCTCAGTGATGAGAGGTAGGAGGGCCCTGCTCGCCAGGTGGTGGCATATTACATATAGTGGGAGATGCTCCTCAGTGATGGGAGGTAGGAGGGCCCTGCTCGCCAGGTGGTGGCAGATTACATATTGTGGGAGATGCTCCTCGGTGATGGGAGGTAGGAGGGTCCTGCTCGCCAGGTGGTGGCAGATTACATATTGTGGGAGATGCTCCTCAGTGATGGGAGGTAGGAGGGGCCTGCTCGCCAGGTGGTGGCAGATTACATAGTGTGGGAGATGCTCCTCAGTGATGAGAGGTAGTAGGGCCCTGCTCGCCAGGTGGTGGCAGATTACATATTGTGGGAGATGCTCCTCAGTGATGGGAGGTAGGAGGGCCCTGCTCGCCGGGTGGTGGCAGATTACATATTGTGGGAGATGCTCCTCAGTGATGGGAGGTAGGAGGGCCCTGCTCGCCGGGTGGTGGCATATTACATAGTGTGGGAGATGCTCCTCAGTGATGGGAGGTAGGAGGGCCCTGCTCGCCAGGTGGTGGCAGATTACATATTGTGGGAGATGCTCCTCAGTGATGGGAGGTAGGAGGGCCCTGCTCGCCGGGTGGTGGCTGATTACATATAGTGGTAGATGCTCCTCAGTGATGGGAGGTAGGAGGGCCCTGCTCGCTGGGTGGTGGCTGATTACATATCAGCGGCCGCCCAGTCCTTTGAATGGGATTTCTTTCTATTCTCACACCGCGCACCCGGTCTCTCTGCCTATGCGGTCCCCGCTCCTGACCCTGCCTGCCGCAGCGCCGCTACATCTGAAGAGGCTGAGGCTCTCCCAGTGCACAATACAGATTACAGCCTGCACCTACAGGTACCCAGGACCAGACCCCACTCCCAGCCTGCTCCTGTCACTCCCCCGGCCGGTCCCCACTCCCATCCTGCCGCTCCCTGGATTTTTCATGTGATAAATCGCAACCAATTTAATATAATGTAAAATATGGCACATCCAAGTGCCAAATGTTATCAAGCTGCCGGGGAAGCTCAGGGTAAATCGGGGCTGACGTGTCCTAAAGGCCCTAATGTATGGGGGCCTTTAGTGTCCTAATGGGCATCTTCCGCATGGGTACAGGCAGGGACTGGGGGCCCGGGGTCACAAGTACTTCTAGCCTATACTGGCATCTAATCCCGGGATTCCCCTGTCACTTACTGCCCAGGGCATGTAGCGCGGGGGATCTCATCCTCAGGGACCCCCAGCAGTGCACGTCTTCCAGATCACCCGGCAGGTACACAGGTGTACTCATTACTCACTGACACATTTCCCAGGTCACCCAGCAGCTGCACAGGTGCACTCATTACTCACTGACACATTTCCCAGGTCACCCAGCGGGTGCACAGGTGCACTCATTATTTACTGACACATTTCCCAGGTCACCCGGCAGCTGCACGGGTGCACTCATTACTCACTGACACATTTCCCAGGTCACCCGGCAGCTGCACAGGTGCACTCATTACTCACTGACACATTTCCCAGGTCACCCAGCAGGTGCACAGGTGTACTCATTACTCACTGACACATTTCCCAGGTTACCCGGCAGGTGCAGAGGTGTACTCATTACTGACTGAACATTTCCCAGGTCACCCGGTAGCTGCACAGGTGTATTCATTGCACACTGACACATTTCCCAGGTCACCCGGCAGCTGCACATGTGTACTCATTACTGACTGAACATTTCCCAGGTCACCCGGTAGCTGCACAGGTGTACTCATTGCACACTGACACATTTCCCAGGTCACCCGCAGGTGCAGAGGTGTACTCATTACTGACTGAACATTTCCCAGGTCACCCGGTAGCTGCACAGATGTACTCATTGCACACTGACACATTTCCCAGGTCACCCGACAGCTGCATAGGTGTACTCATTACTCACTGACATTACCCAGGTAGCTGCACAGGTGCACTCATTACTCAATGACACATTTCCCAGGTCACCTGCCAGCTGCACAGGTGTACTCATTACTCACTGACACATTTCCCAGGTCACCTGCCAGGTGCACTCGTTACTCAGACACAGTATAAAAGATCCACAAGGGGATCTAATTACTTCACTTGTGATTCCGTGTGGTAACCTGAAAAATGGGAACTGTTGGGGGTCCTTGAGGACCGAGGATGAGAATCCTGATATAGACCATATCCTGTTGTTGCCAGTAACATGCGCCAGTGCAAGGTGACCAAGGGCTCAGTCCCGTAGTAGCCGATATCTGCCGGCTCCTGAGCACAGCTGGACGCACACAAACATGTGTCTGATGGGGACAAACATCTGGTAATATATGGTAGCACGTGAGTCAGTTACACCGAACGGCTCCATCCAATTTGTCTAAATGACCGCTGCAATATGGCCTATACATTGCCAGATTCTCACATTGTACAGATACATCTTTAGGTGTGTACGCATTGACATTAATATAAACCAGCCTGGTGCATCATAACTTAATGGAAGCCAGCTTACAGGACTCAAATCCCCCAGCATCAATGGACGGGAGTTTCACCTTTTCCTATGTGTGCGGGAGAGAGAATTCTCATTGTCATGTACATAAGCTGGTCTGGTGCTACATCAGAAGACCTTTTATGGTCTAAATAAGCCTAGTGCCCCCATCAAGCTAACCTCCTACCCATCACTCTTAGCCTAGTGCCCCCATCACGCTAACCTCCTACCCATCACCTGGTGCCCCCATCACGCTAACCTCCTACCCATCACCTGGGGCCCCCATCACGCTAACCTCCTACCCATCACTCTTAGCCTAGTGCCCCCATCAAGCTAACCTCCTACCCATCACTCTTAGCCTGGTGCCCCCATCACGCTAACCTCCTACCCATCACTCTTAGCCTAGTGGCCCCATCAAGCTAACCTCCTACCCATCACTCTTAGCCTAGTGCCCCCATCAACCTAACCTCCTACCCATCACTCTTAGCCTGGGGCCCCCATCACGCTAACCTCCTACCCATCACTCTTAGCCTAGTGGCCCCATCAAGCTAACCTCCTACCCATCACTCTTAGCCTGGTGCCCCCATCAAGCTAACCTCCTACCCATCACTCTTAGCCTGGTGCCCCCATCACGCTAACCTCCTACCCATCACTCTTAGCCTGGTGCCCCCATCAACCTAACCTCCTACCCATCACTCTTAGCCTGGGGCCCCCATCACGCTAACCTCCTACCCATCACTCTTAGCCTGGTGCCCCCATCAACCTAACCTCCTACCCATCACTCTTAGCCTGGTGCCCCCATCAAGCTAACCTCCTACCCATCACTCTTAGCCTGGTGCCCCCATCACTCTTAGCCTGGTGCCCCCATCAACCTAACCTCCTACCCATCACTCTTAGCCTGGGGCCCCCATCACGCTAACCTCCTACCCATCACTCTTAGCCTGGTGCCCCCATCAAGCTAACCTCCTACCCATCACTCTTAGCCTAGTGCCCCCATCAAGCTAACCTCCTACCCATCACTCTTAGCCTAGTGCCCCCATCAAGCTAACCTCCTACCCATCACTCTTAGCCTGGTGCCCCCATCAAGCTAACCTCCTACCCATCACTCTTAGCCTAGTGCCCCCATCACGCTAACCTCCTACCCATCACTCTTAGCCTGGTGCCCCCATCAACCTAACCTCCTACCCATCACTCTTAGCCTGGGGCCCCCATCACGCTAACCTCCTACCCATCACTCTTAGCCTGGTGCCCCCATCAAGCTAACCTCCTACCCATCACTCTTAGCCTGGTGCCCCCATCACGCTTACCTACCCATCACGCTTAGCCTGGTGCCCCATCACGCTAACCTACCCATCACTCTTAGCCTGGTGCCCCCATTACGCTAACCTACCCATCACGATTAGCCTGGTGCCCCCATCACGCTAACCTACCCATCACTCAGCCTGGTGCCCCCATCACGCTAACCTGCCCATCACTCAGCCTGGTGCTCCCATCACGCTAACCTGCCCATCACTCAGCCTAGTGCCCCCATCATGCTAACCTGCCCATCACTCAGCCTAGTGCCCCCATCACGCTAACCTGCCCATCACTCTTAGCCTGGTGCCCCCATCACGCTAACCTACCCATCACGCTTAGCCTGGTGCCCCCATCACGCTAACCTACCCATCACGCTTAGCCTGGTGCCCCATCACGCTAACCTACCCATCACGCTTAGCCTGGTGCCCCATCACGCTAACCTACCCATCACTCTTAGCCTGGTGCCCCCATCACGCTAACCTACCCATCACGCTTACCCTGGTGCCCCATCACGCTAACCTACCCATCACTCTTAGCCTGGTGCCCCCATCACGCTAACCTACCCATCACGCTTAGCCTGGTGCCCCATCACGCTAACCTACCCATCACTCTTAGCCTGGTGCCCCATCACGCTAACCTGCCCATCACTCTTAGCCTGGTGCCCCCATCACGCTAACCTGCCCATCACTCAGCCTGGTGCCCCCATCACGCTAACCTACCCATCACTCAGCCTGGTGCCCCCATCACGCTAACCTACCCATCACTCAGCCTGGTGCCCCCATCACGCTAACCTGCCCATCACTCAGCCTGGTGCCCCATCACGCTAACCTGCCCATCACTCAGCCTGGTGCCCCCATCAAGCTAACCTGCCCATCACTCTTAGCGTGGTGCCCCCATCACGCTAACCTGCCCATCACTCTTAGCGTGGTGCCCCCATCACGCTAACCTGCCCATCACTCTTAGCGTGGTGCCCCCATCACGCTAACCTGCCCATCACTCTTAGCCTGGTGCCCCATCACGCTAACCTGCCCATCACTCTTAGCTTGGTGCCCCCATCACTCTTAGCTTGGTGACCCCATCACTCTTAGCCTGGTGCCCCATCACGCTAACCTGCCCATCACTCTTAGCCTGGTGCCCCCATCACGCTAACCTACCCATCACTCTTAGCCTGCTGCCCCCATCACCAGGGCTGGATTTGTGCCTAGGTCGTGAGGCACGGGCCTTGGGGCGGCACCAATTTAGGGTGGCACGGCAGGCTAACTGAATAAATGAATAGCAGCTGGCAGAGATGAGCTGGCAGCGGCGAGTGACGAGCAGCACCGCCGCCGACATAATTCATCATATGTCGGAGGCAGTGGCGCTCATCACCCGCCGCTGCCCACCCGCACTGTCATGCACATTACATCACCATCAGAGCGGTCCCACTGCGCATCCGGACTCCGGCGGGCTCCGCCACTGGGTGCGCTGAATGGCTGAGCTCATGCTCACTGCTGCTGGCGCCCATTGGCTACTCTATACACACAGTCTATTGGCTGCTGTGTATACAATGGGCGGGTACAGCGGCTGAGCTGAGCAGCGCGCCCGTCCCTGCCCTGCTGCGGTGTGACAGACTGTCGGTGTGTGCTAAGCTTAATCCTCCACCTCCCAGGCCTCCCTCCCTCCAGGTCCTCAGTACACTGAGCAGCAGTCCAGACTGCTTGGAAAAAAATATTGAGGTGGGCTAAAGTTACATTTTATAAAAAAAAATATATGTGTTTGTGTGTGTAAGAATGTTTCAGGGCTATGATGCCCTTTTTTCAAGACAACTTGGCAAGTTAGGACTTATCATTTAATAATGATTATATTAAAATAGGGGGGTGGCCAAAAATTTTGTGCCTAGGGGCGGCCTGATCCCTAAATTCGCCCCTGCCCATCACAATAACCTACCCATCCCTTAGCCTAATGCCCCCATCAAGCTAACCTTCCCATCACGCTTAGCCTGGTGCCCCCAAAACTACCAGCCTGGTGCCCCCCATCACAATAACCTACCCATCGCTACCAGTATGGTGCCCCCATCACGCTAACCTACCCATCACTACCAGTATGGTGCCCCCATCACGCTAACCTCCCCATCACTACCAGTATGGTGCCCCCATCACGCTAACCTCCCCATCACTACCAGTATGGTGCCCCCATCACTCTAACCTGCCCATCACTCTTAGCCTGGTGCCCCCATCACGCTAACCTCCCCATCACTACCAGTATGGTGCCCCCATCAGGCTAACCTGCCCATCACTACCAGTATGGTGCCCCCATCAGGCTAACCTCCCCATCACTACCAGTATGGTGCCCCCATCACGCTAACCTCCCCATCACTACCAGTATGGTGCCCCCATCACGCTAACCTCCCCATCACTACCAGTATGGTGCCCCCATCAGGCTAACCTACCCATCACTACCAGTATGGTGCCCCCATCACTCTAACCTCCCCATCACTACCAGTATGGTGCCCCCATCACGCTAACCTCCCCATCACTACCAGTATGGTGCCCCCATCAGACTAACCTACCCATCACTACCAGTATGGTGCCCCCATCACTCTAACCTGCCCATCACTCTTAGCCTGATGCCCCATCACGCTAACTTGCCCATCACTCTTAGGGGCCCATTTATCATGATCGCATTTACAATGCGATCTGGGCGGAATATTACGGCCCAGGATCGCATTGTAAAATGCGATCATATCTGGGCAATGTATCAATAATAAGGGTGCAGGGACAGGGCTCCGATAGGAGACTGTCCCTGCGAAGCCCTAACCCGGAAAGCCGGGAGGTCAGCGCATGCGCGATTATGCACTGACCCCCGCCGATCCCTCTTACCGCCCTGCCCTGCTCGGCAGTGCGAAGTGTAGCCATAGGCTACAATGGGCTATCGCCACATTACAATGGCAATAGCCCAGGGGTGCGAAGCCGGGCTGCCTGATGTTGATACATCGGGCAGCTTTGCATCCCCCATAGAAACCTATGGGGGATGCGGCCGGCGGCGCTGCAGGGAGGATCCCTGCTGCGGTCCCCCTTTAATACTTTTGGGGGATACTAAATATTTGCGGTGAACCGTTTTCGGGGATTTAACTGCAAAGATTGCTTGATAAATGCGGCCCTCAGCCTGGTGCCCCCATCACGCTAACCTGCCCATCACTCTTAGCCTGGTGCCCCCATCACTCTTAGCCTGGTGCTCCCATCACGCTAACCTACCCATCACTCTTAGCCTGGTGCCCCCATCACGCTAACCTGCCCATCACTCTTAGCCTGGTGCCCCCATCACTCTTAGCCTGGTGCTCCCATCACGCTAACCTACCCATCACTCTTAGCCTGGTGCCCCCATCACGCTAACCTGCCCATCACTCTTAGCCTGGTGCCCCCATCACTCTTAGCCTGGTGCTCCCATCACGCTAACCTACCCATCACTCTTAGCCTGGTGCTCCCATCACGCTAACCTGCCCATCACTCTTAGCCTGGTGCCCCCATCATTTGTTGATCATTGCCTCCACCCATTATCATTCGTAATGAACCATCCAGTGTTTGGAAAGCACGTTGTCCGATTCTGGGAACTTATTTTGCTGGCTGGGACGCATTAAAAGAACATAGGGACCTGCTACCAGGTCAGTACTGTCTGAAACCTCTGGGTGAAATTTAATAGGATGAGAGATTCAGAAAGTGAGAAATTTGGTAAGAAATCTCCAGTTTTTTTAAAGCGGCAATCATTTACACTTCCAAATCATCCTGGTTTTGCAGTGTAAATGATTGCCGCTTTAAAAAAACTGGAGATTTTTTACCAAATCTCTCACTTTCTGAATCTCTCATCCTATTAAATTTCACCCACTGTGTGTGTTTGTCACAGAAAATTGGAGCTTTGAAAGAAACCATGATGTGCATATAGGGACCTATAATCAGGTCCGCTGTAATCACCCCGTGTTTGGATAGGAGTGGGCAAGACCCTGTGAATTTGAGCCTGTAAAGATACCTTGTTGTGCACATAGGGACCAACACCAAGGTCAGTGTGGTCCCATAGGATACCCACCTGGGAATATCGTGCACCTATCATTTATTGGATCCAACCAGTGCTGGGAAGCTAGCCTCTATTTGTCTTTTGGTGCTCCATCACGCTGACCTCCCAATCACTACCAGTATGGTTCCCCCATCAGTCTAACCTCCCCATCACTACCGGCCTGGTGTTCCATCAGAATAACCTCCCCATCACTACCAGTATGGTGTCCCATCACGCCAACCTCAGCCGTGTGGCGGCTGCCTGTATGGGGTATACCGGTGTGGTGGCTGCCTGTATGGGGTATACTGGTATGGTGGCTGCCTGTATGGGGTATACCGGTGTGGCGGCTGCCTGTATGGGGTATGCCGGTGTGGCGGCTGTCTGTATGGGGTATGCCGGTGTTGCGGCTGTCTGTATGGGGTATGCCGGTGTGGCGGCTGTCTGTATGGGGTATGCCGGTGTGGCGGCTGCCTGTATGGGGTATGCCGGTGTGGCGGCTGCCTGTATGGGGTATGCCGGGGTGGCGGCTGCCTGTATGGGATATACCGGTGTGGCGGCTGCCTGTATGGGGTATGCCGGTGTGGCATCTGCCTGTATGGGGTATACCGGTGTGGCGGCTGCCTGTATGGGGTATACCAGTGTGGCGGCTGCCTGTATGGGGTATACCGGTGTGGCGGCTGCCTGTATGGGGTATACCGGTGTGGCGGCTGCCTGTATGGGGTATACCGGCTGCCTGTATGGGGTATGCCGGTGTGGCGGCTGCCTGTATGGGGTATACCGGTGTGGCGGCTGCCTGTATGGGGTATACCGGTGTGGCGGCTGCCTGTATGGGGTATACCGGTGTGGCGGCTGCCTGTATGGGGTATGCCGGTGTGGCGGCTGTCTGTATGGGGTATGCCGGTGTGGCGGCTGTCTGTATGGGGTATGCCGGTGTGGCGGCTGTCTGTTTGGGGTATGCCGGTGTGGCGGCTGTCTGTATGGGGTATGCCGGTGTGGCGGCTGCCTGTATGGGGTATGCCGGTGTGGCGGCTGCCTGTATGGGGTATGCCGGTGTGGCGGCTGCCTGTATGGGATATGCCGGTGTGGCGGCTGCCTGTATGGGATATACCGGTGTGGCGGCTGCCTGTATGGGGTATGCCGGTGTGGCATCTGCCTGTATGGGGTATACCGGTGTGGCGGCTGCCTGTATGGGGTATACCGGTGTGGGGGCTGCCTGTATGGGGTATGCCGGTGTGGCGGCTGCCTGTATGGGGTATGCCGGTGTGGCGGCTGCCTGTATGGGGTATGCCGGTGTGGCGGCTGCCTGTATGGGGTATGCCGGTGTGGCGGCTGCCTGTATGGGGTATGCCGGTGTGGCGGCTGCCTGTATGGGGTATGCCGGTGTGGCGGCTGCCTGTATGGGGTATACCGGTGTGGCGGCTGTCTGTATGGGTTATGCCGGTGTGGCGGCTGTCTGTATGGGGTATGCCGGTGTGGCGGCTGCCTGTATGGGGTGTGGCGTCTGCCTGTATGGGGTATGCCGGTGTGGCGTCTGCCTGTATGGGGTATACTGGTGTGGCGGCTGACTGTATGGGGTATACCGGTGTGGCGGCTGACTGTATGGGGTATACCGGTGTGGCGTCTGCCTGTATGGGGTATACCGGTGTGGCGGCTACCTGTATGGGGTATGCCGGTGTGGCGGCTGCCTGTATGGGGTATACCGGTGTGGCGGCTGCCTGTATGGGGTATACCGGTGTGGCGGCTGCCTGTATGGGGTATACCGGTATGGCGGCTGCCTGTATGGGGTATACCGGTATGGCGGCTGCCTGTATGGGGTATACCGGTGTGGCGGCTGCCTGTATGGGGTATACCGGTGTGGCGGCTGCCTGTATGGGGTATGCCGGTGTATAGTGGGAAGTGAGACCCTGTTCCGTTGCAGGAAGTGGCTGTAGAACTAGACAGAGAGAGGCGAATCCACCCCCAGAGCCTGTGGAGAAGGAGCTGGGACCCTCCTGGTATGTGGGCGGCCGAGGTGATGCCAGCTACTGGGACCTATAGCAGCTGGATACTGACCCGTTATCTCATCCCACCAGCTGCGGTATAAGAGGGCACAACCCATATTAGGTGCGGGATATGGTCGAATGGTCGACCATAAGATGGTCAAAAGGTCGGCACCGTGCCCGAGGGGATGCTGTACACTTAAAATTGTGTCCATGTCGACCTAAACCCATGTCCACCTAGACCCCTGTCGACCTTCCTGTATGTCGACCATCTTATGGTCGACCAAACAATCCCATTCCATTAGGTTCTACCCCTGAATGGAGGATGTGTTCATGGACTATATTATAAGATATTTTTGCGGGAGGGGGGAGTTGGGGAAATACCGGTGCACAAACACGAATGTGAGTTCCTGTATATTAAACACAATTATATAATGGGGTGCCTAAGTATTTGTACCAAAATGGCTGGTGGCGGTGCTCCCCTGAGAGTAAATGAACATGCAAGTAGGAGACAGAAAAGTGCTCTCTTTTTCTGGGGGCGCTGCTTTTGAAAAAAGTTTATTTAAAACTTAACTTTTATTTTTTTATCAAAAATTTTTAAGAATAAAACCGACACACATTGACAGTGAAACAACATGGAATAAACATATAATGAAAGTACACAGCACTAAAAAGGTGCTTGTACTAACCGTTTCCTTTCAGCAAGAATTGTTTATGTGTTAATCACTATTATAGTGTGCACAAAAATTCAATATGCACGCTAAGTTCTTCTGTTAAAGGAGGTGGCACAAAATTGAGTGGATATCTCAAGATATCTAAAAGCAACACACTGCGAGATTTTTTTATGAGTTGTCACGCTTTAGAGAAACAAAGTATAACACTGTGTAATATGTCTATGCAACTGTATGGTATATACAGAGTAGTAGATAATATGAAACTTTGTTTCTTAGTGAAATTATCAGGTAACTGCAAAGTGTGACAATATCCTTTAATCAATTAAGGTCTATCAAAAGTCAATACATTGCATGATATTTTATAAATTTGTCTCACAGGAGAACGAGCATTACTGAGAGTAATCTATACCTTTGTTTGTAGTAAAAAATATATCAGATAAATGCAGAAATAGGTATACAGTGTGACTAAATCGCTTGATTGGCTTAATTACAGTGATATATTGGTTCATACCACTACAATCAGTCTACTCCATAAAGAATGTGCATCCTTAAATAGTATTGGTAATTTTATTAGCTCAGCAAGCGTAAATACAATAATTAATACGAACAGAATTGTTTCAATTAATATTAAATGCAATACTGCAGACACTGTGCTGGGTTTAAATAAATATCTGTCTCTGGTAAATGTTTAGACAGGCTATATTATAAGATGACTGAAGGTGAGAGGTGAAGCAGCTGTGACCTGTGACCTCTGTGATCACAGCCGGATGATTGGTCCTATCAGAGGGGTCTTGTGTGTCCTCCCATACTGCACAGACCCTGCTCCAAGTATGAACATGTAATGTCCGGGTATGACCACATGGGGGCAGGCTTGTATAAAGAGAGCTATAGAAGAACATGCATCTGTAGGCTTTGGCTCCTGGACTAATGGGACTGTGTGTGTGTGTAGGGGGGGGGGGGTCACATGATCTCATTTGGGGCACACTAAGCAGCTGCTAATTGTATAGATGATTGTAATAATGTGAGCAATTGCTGAGCTTCTCACCCGGATAACAGGGGTCATTGACCCCCCCCCCCCCCCCCCCACACACACACACTCACTCTATTACTCCTCAAGCGCAATTAGCAGAATTTCGGATCCCACATGAGATAGGGGGATCTCCTAATTACTCAGCTGAGCCCCCCAGAGTCACCGGGGTTCATACCAAGCCCTCCTGTGACATGGTGTTATCACATGACCTATTAACCCCATGCGCCATGTAATACGTCCTGTACATCACTGGTCAGCAGTATAGCGCACACACATGCTGCAGCGCTGTACAGAGTGTATCCATTACTGTGCTGCTTACTCTGCATTCCCCCTAACATGTACACATACACACTCCACACAGAGTTCCCTGGTGCTGCCTGTATTATTGATGACATATTACTGTGTTGGGGAGCGCACACATTATAGTATCTGCAGCATGGTATCACCTCACTGCTGGGCCTGTGTCACGTCATCCCCTGCAGAGCCGGCCCTAGCCTAAATGACGCCCTAGGCAAGGTTTTGGCTGGTGCCCCCTAGCACTGCCACTAGTTCCGCCTCTGACACTGCTCCCCTTTCCCAGCACCATCAGCCCTCATCATATCCGTCATTTTGGTGCCCCTACCTGCAATATTTTAAATAGAAACAGCGCACACATTTGGTGCGCAGCCCAAACAGGGGTGTGTTCTTGCTGGGAAGGGGCATGGCCACAAAATAGTACCCCCAATTCAAATTATGCCACACAGTAGTGCCACTTTATTCACATTATATCATGCGATGGTGTCCCTTATACACATTACATCACACAATAGTACCACTTTACTCCTCTCATTAGTCACATTGTACCCTTAGAAAAACATCCTGAGAAAATATTGTATTTTAAGCACCTCCATGGCCACACTGTAACTCAGCACAAAGCAGTGTGTGCTGGGCAGAGGAGAGAGCTGCAGCTGCTGCTGTTACTTAAGGGGAGGGGTCCTGGGGCCCTTCCATTAGACTTTGGCCTGGGTAATTTGTACCCCCTACCCCGTTCTCTCAGCACCCCTGATAATACCACACAGTAATGCCCCTTACACATGACACACATTATTAATGTCCTTATAACCATAATGCCCCTTACACATTATGCCAACCTTTATTAATGCCCTTCATGCACATAATGACACACATGCACATTATTAATGCCCTTACACACATGACACACATAATGCCCTTATACACATGACACACATAATGCCTGTTACACATGTCGCACATTAATAATGCGTTTATACATGACACACATAATGCCCCTTACACATATGCCGAACACTATTGCACAACCAACCCACCCGCAGACAGCACTCGCACAGCCGCTAACACTGTGACCTCTGCCTCTGCTTGGATACAGATGTTTCCTCATACATCTTGCCTCAATAGGCCATGCAGCTCCTGGCCCTTCTGCTAACATTGGGTGCCTTTTTTGCTGAAAATTCATCTTATTTGCATTGTTATGACCAGCACACACAAGGAGCTTCCAATGATTAAAATGATATGTGGCATGCCTATATTCTGTGTGCGACTGTGGCTGTACCTGCATACGGAATGCTATGTTACAGTGATTTCCATGAATACACTATTTCATATGCAGATACAGTCTCACTCACACACAGAATATAGGCATGCTGCATATCATTTTAATCAGCAGAACCTACTGATGCCCCTAGGCATTCCAAATGCCCTAGGCAATTGCCTAGGTTGCCTATGCCTAAGGCCGGCTCTGATCCCCTGTGTCATATATAACTATATTGGGGTGCTGTCTGAGCGCGGCAGGGTGAATGAGGCCACTGGGCTACCCCATGTGCGGTGGTGATCCTGTCAGAGTAATTGCTGTGGGGAATGTGATTCCGGGACACCAGCAGACACTGAGGCAGCACTCCGCCATGTTCCCAGGTGTTGTGGAGTCAGCAGGAATGTGACCGGAGGATGAGAGTCATCGTGCTCATATCTGTCTAGACTCGAGGCCACAGAGCACCTGGAGTGGAGAGACTGCTCCTGTGTAATGGGCATGTGTGACCGGCGGGGTCAGGACAGACGGGCACTCTGTGACCGGCGGGGTCAGGACAGACGGACACTCTGTGACCGGCGGGGTCAGGACAGACGGACACTCTGTGACCGGCGGGGTCAGGACAGACGGACACTCTGTGACCGGCGGGGTCAGGACAGACGGACACTCTGTGACCGGCGGGGTCAGGACAGACGGACACTCTGTGACCGGCGGGGTCAGGACAGAGGGACACCCTGTGACCGGCGGGGTCAGGACAGACGGGCACTCTGTGACCGGCGGGGTCAGGACAGACGGACACTCTGTGACCGGCGGGGTCAGGACAGACGGACAATCTGTGACCGGCGGGGTCAGGACAGACGGACAATCTGTGACCGGCGGGGTCAGGACAGAGGGACACCCTGTGACCGGCGGGGTCAGGACAGACGGGCACTCTGTGACCGGCGGGGTCAGGACAGACGGGCACTCTGTGACCGGCGGGGTCAGGACAGACGGGCACTCTGTGACCGGCGGGGTCAGGACAGACGGGCACTCTGTGACCGGCGGGGTCAGGACAGTCGGACACTCTGTGACCGGCGGGGTCAGGACAGACGGACACTCTGTGACCGGCGGGGTCAGGACAGTCGGACACTCTGTGACCGGCGGGGTCAGGACAGACGGACACTCTGTGACCGGCGGGGTCAGGACAGTCGGACACTCTGTGACCGGCGGGGTCAGGACAGACGGGCACTCTGTGACCGGCGGGGTCAGGACAGTCGGACACTCTGTGACCGGCGGGGTCAGGACAGACGGACACTCTGTGACCGGCGGGGTCAGGACAGTCGGACACTCTGTGACCGGCGGGGTCAGGACAGACGGGCACTCTGTGACCGGCGGGGTCAGGACAGTCGGACACTCTGTGACCGGCGGGGTCAGGACAGACGGGCACTCTGTGACCGGCGGGGTCAGGACAGACGGACACTCTGTGACCGGCGGGGTCAGGACAGACGGACACTCTGTGACCGGCGGGGTCAGGACAGACGGACAATCTGTGACCGGCGGGGTCAGGACAGACGGGCACTCTGTGACCGGCGGGGTCAGGACAGACGGACACTCTGTGACCGGCGGGGTCAGGACAGTCGGACACTCTGTGACCGGCGGGGTCAGGACAGACGGACACTCTGTGACCGGCGGGGTCAGGACAGACGGACACTTTGTGACCGGCGGGGTCAGGACAGTCGGACACTCTGTGACCGGCGGGGTCAGGACAGTCGGACACTCTGTGACCGGCGGGGTCAGGACAGACGGACACTCTGTGACCGGCGTTATCGCCAGGCTCTCTCCCATATATCAAACAAGGTTTTTTTTTTCTCGTAGACGATTCGTACATAAAAAACAAGTGAACAAAGACATTTATGGTGTTATATTTCTACATAAAGGTCATATCAGGGCTGTCTTCCCAAGGGTGGTGTATAGTTACAAGGTGTAGACCGTGACACAGACAGACACTGTTGAAACGCGTTGGTGTTGTTTATTCAGGAGAGGGCTGTATGGACTGTACCTGTAACTATGCCCCTCCTTTTAGTACTTGTTTTTATACTTTTTTCCTAAGTAAACACAACCATTTGTTATCATCTGCCTGGATGTCATTTCCCTATAAGATTCTGTTATATGAGGATCCCCTGTGAGGCTAATGTAAGCATACAAGTGAGCACTTAAAGATACCTTGATGTGTGTATTACCATCACTGTGAATGTAAGCTTAGTGTAAGCACCACTTATTACTGCCTGCATGAAGGGTGAACCCGTAAGCAGTAGAACCACCCAGGGGTACTGAGAGGGGGGGGGAGAGCAGGTACAGTTTACCCGGGTCCAGGCCTGCCAGGGGGGCCCAGGTCTGGACACACAGTTTTTTTTTATTTGGTGGCGAGTGCGCCGGGTCTGAGTGCGCTGGAGTCAGCTGTTCAGCAGCGGCATTGGGAGTGTGGATGTGGGTCGGCGTGGGGGCAGCAGCATCACAGAGGTCCTTCTGCTCTCCAACTCCAAGACCTGCTGAGGGCCCGCCACGTGACTTGGGAGCTTACCGTGGCTCGGCGACAGGAGGATACTTAGGGTAGGGAGTCTCTGGGAGTCTCTGGGAGGAGCTGGGCCAGAGAGAGGCCACCACCCGTGGGAGTACCACCCACTCTGCAGAATCTAGCCCGCCCCGCTCCCCACATTCCCATCCCAGTCGCCACCAGCAGCAGGTGCCAGTGCCATGTCTCCAGCCCAGCACTCCCAGACCTGGTTCCCCAGCCATGTCCACGTCACTGTTACAAGGTGGATGGCTGGTTGTTCTGTGTCTGCTGCCTCCCTGCATGCTGCTGGGGCTGAGACCTGACTCTGGAAGTCAGCCTGTAACCCCTGGCAGAGCATGTACTGTAACTCCATGGCAACGAGCATGTTACCCTGGAAAGCATGTAACACATGGCAGAGCATGTAAATCCATGGCAACAAGCATGTTAACCCCTGGCAAAGAGCATGTTAACCCGTGGCAGAGAATGTCAACCTCTAGAAGAGCAGGTTAATCCCATGGCAATGAGCATGTTAACCCCTGGTTGAGCATATTATCCCCTGATATCAAGCATGAAGCCCATAGCAACAAGCATTTAGGTAAGCAGAACTTACAGTATGTGGCATAATATGTGTGGTATTAAGGGGTTTACTCTACTTGGTGCGGTGGGACCGTACGCGGTCGGTTCGTTTTTTTTTTTTAGCTGCACATGCGTAGCTATCGCAATGCGCAGGTGCGGCGACCTCACACCGCTCATAGTCGGGGTCTCTCCTTGTGAAAAAACTTGTCCGCAAGAGTACTGTCATTGTGGGCGGCATGGGGGCGTTTTTAGGGGAGCGGCCGGAATAATGAGGAAAACTGGGCGTAAACATGGGCGTACACGGGGGTGTGCACCAAAAATGTACGGTGCTACAACCGCCTCGATTGGCGAACGCACCGTGCATTTTGGCCCAAAAACAGGCAGATGCCAAAGATAGCTCCAGACCACCCCTAGAGATACCATATGACAGCGGACGCCTGGGTCTGCTAATTAACGCTGATTACTACACCTGAATGTAATAAGCAATGCTGCAGTCTATTAAGTGAAAACCATTATTTCACTACCTGCAAGCCACACCCAGCCCTCAAACACATTGGAAGCATATCTTTCTACACTTCTCTACATGTAAAGGTTGGTTTCATTTTAGGTAAGATTCATTCTAAGACCTGCTTACATATGTCCAGGTAGTTATTTTATAACCATCTACACCCATTCAGAAAGTGTTTTTGTATACTTTAAACAGCAGGACACTCAATTCACAGAAGTCGACATGTGTCAAATTTTTCACTGTAGCACACGCATACCAGTTTTTTATATGGAAAAAGACACATAAACCACATCTAAGAGCAACAATTATGTTTTTGGACTCAATTTCTACTTGCACTGTGGCGTACGCTCAGATATACGGAAGATGTCGGTGTGAAAATGGACGAGACCCGTCCGTATACGGTGGCGTACGCTCTGTTGTACTCCAGTTAACGGTGTCTAAGAGGAGATCTGTCCGTGCACAGTGGCGTACGCTCAAGTGTACGCCACTCCCCATTGTCTGTGTTTGTGACCGTCCGTGTGCGGCTGTTCTGTGGGCGGACTTTCGCTCACCGTCCGCATACGGGAAACGTACGGTGAAACAGACCGTACGTACGTTTCACCGACCTACGTTCACCGACCTAACCAGAATAAGGCCCTATATATAATAGACATTACAGTGTGTGGCATAATATGCAATTAGCATTACTGTGTGTAATGGGAATTATGGCACGTGGTAAAATATGTAAGAGGTATTACGGTGCATGGCATAATGTGTACAGGCCACTATGGTGTGTGGCATAACATGTAATGAGCATTATGGCATGTGGTATAATATGTAATGGTGTGTAATAGGCATTACGATGTACATTTTTGTCCGTTTCCTCCTTGGATGCAGTGGCGTAACAAGGGTCCGCAGAGTGTGCGGGGAGCTCCGTCCATGGGGGCCTCAGGAAGTTGTTTTACCAAAGCCCAGGATTTCTCTCGGCGGCCCTGGAACCACCATCTTATATAAGAAGACTCCATACACCACCCTTGGGAAGACAGCCCTGATATAAACTTTAAATATAAATATTACACCATAAATGTCTTTGTTCACTTGTTTTTTATGTACGAATCCTCTACAAGAACCCTGATGTGATACACCTTACATTTTGGTTATACTCCGCAGAGGATACGTAATTATTTCGATTTACTTGTATTGTTTTGAGCGCAATTAGGACTGCATCATACGTTTTTTTGTTGCCTGCTCTCTCCCATATATTGCCAGGCTCTCTCCCATATATCGCCAGGCTCTCTCCCATGTACTGCCGGGCTCTCTCCCATGCGGTATATTGTGCATGAGGATAACAGGACGCAGGCCGTCACTGACTGTTATCCCCAGTCCTTCTCCCATATATCGCCAGGCTCTCTCCCATGCAGTATACTGTGCGTGAGGATAACAGGACACAGCCGGCACTGACTGTTATCCCCAGTCCTTCTCCCATATATCGCCAGGCTCTCTCCCATGCAGTATACTGTGCGTGAGGATAACAGGACACAGCCGGCACTGACTGTTATCCCCAGTCCCTCTCCCATATATCCCCAGTCTCTCTCCCATGCGGTATATTGTGCATGAGGATAACAGGACGCAGGCCGTCACTGACTGTTATCCCCAGGCTCTCTCCCATATATCTCCTGTCCCTCTCCCATATATCTCCTGTCCCTCTCCCATATATCGCCAGCCTCTCTCCCATGTACTGCCAGGCTCTCTCCCATGCGGTATACTGTGCGTGAGGATAACAGGACGCAGGCCGTCACTGACTATTATCTCCTGTCCCTCTCCCATATATCTCCTGTCCCTCTTCCATATATCGCCAGCCTCTCTCCCATATATCGCCAGCCTCTCTCCCATGTACTGCCAGGCTCTCTCCCATGCGGTATATTGTGCATGAGGATAACAGGACGCAGGCCGTCGCTGACTGTTATCTCCTGTCCCTCTCCCATATATTTCCTGTCCCTCTCCCATATATCGCCAGCCTCTCTCCCATATATCGCCAGCCTCTCTCCCATATATCGCCAGCCTCCCTCCGATGTACTGCCAGGCTCTCTCCCATGCGGTATACTGTGCGTGAGGATAACAGGACGCAGGCCGTCACTGACTGTTATCCCCAGGCTCTCTCCCATATATCTCCTGTCCCTCTCCCATATATCGCCAGGCTCTCTCCCATGCGGTATACTGTGCGTGAGGATAACAGGACGCAGGCCGTCACTGACTGTTATCCCCAGGCTCTCTCCCATATATCTCCTGTCCCTCTCCCATATATCCCCAGTCCCTCTCCCATATATCGCCAGGCTCTCTCCCATGTACTGCCAGGCTCTCTCCCATGCGGTATACTGTGCGTGAGGATAACAGGACGCAGGCCGTCACTGACTGTTATCCCCAGTCCCTCTCCCATATATCGCCAGCCTCTCTCCCATATATCGCCAGGCTCTCTCCCATGCGGTATACTGTGCGTGAGGATAACAGGACGCAGGCCGTCACTGACTGTTATCCCCAGGCTCTCTCCCATATATCACCAGCCTCTCTCCCATATATCGCCGGGCTCTCTCCCATGCGGTATACTGTGCGTGAGGATAACAGGACGCAGGCCGTCACTGACTGTTATCCCCAGGCTCTCTCCCATATATCCCCAGTCCCTCTCCCATATAGCGCCAGTCCCTCTCCCATATATCCCCAGTCCCTCTCCCATATATCCCCAGTCCCTCTCCCATATATCCCCAGTCCCTCTCCCATATAGCGCCAGCCTCTCTCCCATATATCCCCAGTCCCTCTCCCATATATCGCCAGGCTCTCTCCCATGCAGTGTATTGTGCTCTCAGGTTGTTGACTTCCTGTAATACTCAGTCCTGATGTTGTCTGCCTCCTCCGGCGTGGGAATAGTAAGTGTTTGGCAGCGGCTCAGTGGGAAAGTGCTCCATTTCCCTTCAGTCTGTGCCGCTCTCCTGCCAGCCTTGTTATTGCTGCATTGTCCTCTCCCCGGCTGCAGGGTCACTTGTGTCAGTGCCCACCAGGTTTATAACAGCTTGGAGAGATATAAAGTAGCAGCCATGTTATGGGCTGTGGGAGAGATGTGCTAAACACTGGGGAGAGTTAAAGTAGCATGTTACAGGCTGGATGTGAAAACTGACAGGGTCCGATACATTATCTCTCTCCAGCCCCCATAAAACGTGGATAAAAGTAGGGATAGACAGGTCTCCTGGACATTATCCCGGCTCTACCTGTAGGCAGGCGGCAGTCTCCCCGGTGGCACGCTCCCATGGCACCCATCATGCCAGCCAGGACATACGCCTGCATCCCTTTCAGTACATGATGCTATACTAATTCCCTATACCACATCTGAGAATAATCCCAGGCACCAGGTGAACTACAACCCTCAGCATGTCCTGTTACTATAACCTATAGCACACAGGTGTCTGTACATCTCACATACAGAAACATACGGTGACATTTGATAGGAATTTATTTTTTGGGCATTTTTTTCCGCAAAAAACGTCAGTTTTCGCCCTTTTTCCGAAAATCGCACAATTCATAGGATGCGGAATTAGCGTCACGTCAATTCCCCTCCAGGTGTTTTCTCATTATAAACTATAAAACTCGCAAATGTAATGGGATGTGATTTTTGGTAAACGTCACTAAAAATCTGTATGTTTTAAACACTGATAATTATTTATTAATGTATTGCATAAAAAATCCAAAACATGGAGAAAATATCACATTTAAAAAGACAAGAAAATGAGACACAGAGGACCTCACCTGAGAGCTGCAGGTGACACCATTCATTTAATTACTTTATTGTGCGCCCGATTATTTGGTTTCTCTTTCCCCCTTCTATCTGTGGGTTGGAGGGCTGTGTGTTTAAATCAGGGCTGGGCAATTGCGGCCCTCCAGATGTTGATGAACTACACATCCCAGCATGCCTTGCATCAGTTTAAGCATGGCTACATAGCAAAACTAATGCAAAGCATCCTGGGATGTGTAGTTCATCAACATCTGGAGGACCGTAATTGCCCAGCCCTGGTTTAAATGATCACACAGCATCTGTGACACAGAGGTGGAGGAATTGATTACACCATTTTTGTTACTAAAAATCGCCAAACAAATAGACCAGGTTCTGACCGGCGAATGTGACAGAACCATGCACCGGTCACTGTGATCAGGGGGGGGGGACCCCTCCAGGTACCCCATTACCAGCCACGGTGCGTATGATACAGCCGGAGGATCTTCTGTAAAAGTGTCCCCTGGCTGTTGGAGCCCGGGGCTGATTTCAGAAATACGGGGGACCCCTACACTTTGTGTCCCCCCGTATCTCTGGAACCAGGTCTGGCTCAATGATCCTGGAGCTGGTTATGCCCATGCTATTTTTTTTTTTAACACAAATCGCACCTTTCCTCTTTTTTGCCGCAAATTTGCATCTCATTAAATGTGCGAATTCAGGCTAAAAGTGCGATTTCGGAAAATGATAAAGAATCGCACCCTATTAAATGTCACCCCTAGGGAGGCCAATCCCGGGGCATTATTTCAATCCCAGGATTCGGGATTGAAAAATGCTCAATCCCGGGATCCCGGGAATCCCGGGATTGGCCTCCCTAATAAAAAAACAAAAAATGACCCGCCCCCCAAATATCAATATTAATGCCCTCTTACTTCGCCCCGCCTGCCCGCCCGCCACTCTTCCCCATCCCCCTGCCCTGCGCTGTCACTTACAGAGGTAGTGGTGACAGGCAGCAGCAGGAGCGATGTTCCTCCATCCATCCAGCGGCGGGGCGGGCGGCTGAGCGATTGTGTGCTTGTGCTGAATTTAGTGCACTGACAGGCATGGCGGTGGACGGGCTGCGCAGCGTGGCATGATGTCAGGGGTTACGCTGCGCAGCCTGGGCGCCGTCATGCCTGTCATCACAGAGCACCTGTCATCACAGAGCACAGCGGAGAGCGGACCAATCGGCCACCGGGGGGTACGGAGCAGACAGCCGGGCAGCATCTGAGCCATTCTAAAGTGCTCAGCGCTGCCCGGCTTTGAAAAAAAGTACATTTAGCACTGGGATACTAATCCCGAAATCCCGGGATTGAAACCTTCAATCCCGGGATTCAAATCCTGACGATTTTAGGCCTAAATCCCGGGATCCCGCCGATCCCGATCCCGGGATTGGCCTCCCTAGTCACCCCACAGGGGGATGTTATTGTGCACTGTGCAGTACCTCCTGATGGCCAGAAGGGGGTGGTGATGCTGTAATATAACATGTAGTCACTACATGACATGGGTGGATGGAATTACCTGCTGCTGGCGGTCTTTTTATTTTCTAAAGAAACAAAGATTTTGGCACAACAAAATAATGTAAGATTTATATAATTTTATATATATATTATATATAATACACGCGTCACACATAGGGGACAGTAACGGACGCGTCACACATAGGGGGCAGTAACGGATGTGGCACACATAGGGGACAGTACTGGACGCGTCACACATAGGGGACAGTACTGGACGCGTCACACATAAAGGGCAGTAACGGACGTGGCACACATAGGGGACAGTACTGGACGCGTCACACATAGGGGACAGTACTGGACGCGTCACACATAGGGGACAGTACTGGACGCGTCACACATAGGGGACAGTACTGGACGCGTCACACATAGGGGACAGTACTGGACGCGTCACACATAGGGGACAGTACTGGACGCGTCACACATAGGGGACAGTAACGGATGTGGCACACATAGGGGACAGTACTGGACGTGGCACACATAGGGGACAGTACTGGACGTGGCACACATAGGGGACAGTACTGGACGTGGCACACATAGGGGACAGTACTGGACGCGTCACACATAGGGGACAGTACTGGACGCGTCACACATAGGGGACAGTACTGGACGCGTCACACATAGGGGACAGTACTGGACGTGGCACACATAGGGGACAGTAACGGACATGTCACACATAGGGGACAGTAACGGATGTGGCACACATAGGGGACAGTACTGGACGCGTCACACATAGGGGACAGTACTGGACGTGGCACACATAGGGGACAGTACTGGACGCGTCACACATAGGGGACAGTAACGGATGTGGCACACATAGGGGACAGTACTGGACGCGTCACACATAGGGGACAGTAACGGACATGGCACACATAGGGGACAGTACTGGACGCGTCACACATAGGGGACAGTAACGGATGTGGCACACATAGGGGACAGTACTGGACGCGTCACACATAGGGGACAGTACTGGACGTGGCACACATAGGGGACAGTAACGGACATGTCACACATAGGGGACAGTAACGGATGTGGCACACATAGGGGACAGTACTGGACGCGTCACACATAGGGGACAGTAACGGACGCGTCACACATAGGGGACAGTACTGGACGCGTCACACATAGGGGACAGTAACGGACGTGGCACACATAGGGGACAGTACTGGACGCGTCACACATAGGGGACAGTAACGGATGTGGCACACATAGGGGACAGTACTGGACGTGGCACACATAGGGGACAGTACTGGACGCGTCACACATAGGGGACAGTAACGGATGTGGCACACATAGGGGACAGTAACGGACGTGGCACACATAGGGGACAGTACTGGACGTGGCACACATAGGGGACAGTACTGGACGTGGCACACATAGGGGACAGTACTGGACGTGGCACACATAGGGGACAGTAATGGACGTGGCACACATAGGGGGCAGTAACGGATGTGGCACACATAGGGGACAGTACTGGACGTGGCACACATAGGGGGCAGTAACGGACGTGGCACACATAGGGGGCAGTAACGGACGTGGCACACATAGGGGGCAGTAACGGACATGTCACACATAGGGGACAGTAACGGACATGTCACACATAGGGGACAGTAACGGACGTGGCACACATAGGGGATAGTAACGGACGTGGCACACATAGGGGACAGTAACGGACGTGGCACACATAGGGGATAGTAATGGACGTGGCACACATAGGGGATAGTAACGGACGTGGCACACATAGGGGACAGTAACGGACGCTTCACACATAGGGGACAGTAACGGACGTGGCACAAATAGGGGACAGTAACGGACGTGGCACACATAGGGGACAGTAACGGACGTGGCACACATAGGGGACAGTAACGGACGTGGCACACATAGGGGACAGTAACGGACGTGGCACACATAGGGGACAGTAACGGACGTGGCACACATAGGGGACAGTAACGGACGTGGCACACATAGGGGACAAGGGACATCAATGGACGTGTCACTTGATTCCCTATATATCATAAAAGACACAGAGCCTGATATAATACATGTGTGTATCTGTGGGGCAGTACCGCACTGCTACCTGTACCAGGAACACATGCGTGTGGTGGGAGGAGGGTCACACGTGTGTGTAGCTGTGGGGCAGTACCGCACTGCCACCTGTACCAGGAACACATGCGTGTGGTGGGAGGAGAGAGGGTCACACGTGTGTGTAGCTGTGGGGCAGTACCGCACTGCCACCTGTACCAGGAACACATGCGTGTGGTGGGAGGAGAGAGGGTCACACGTGTGTGTATCTGTGGGGCAGTACCGCACTGCTACCTGTACCAGGAACACATGCGTGTGGTGGGAGGAGGGTCACACGTGTGTGTATCTGTGGGGCAGTACCGCACTGCTACCTGTACCAGGAACACATGCGTGTGGTGGGAGGAGAGAGTGTCACACGTGTGTGTATCTGTGGGGCAGTACCGCAGTTCTTCCTGTACCAGGAATACATGCGTGTGGTAGTAGTAGAGAGGGTCACACGTGTGTGTATCTGTGGGGGCGTAGTACCGCAATGCTACCTGTACCAGGAATACATGTGTGTGGTGGGAGGAGGGAGCGTCACACGTGTGTGTATCTGTGGGGCAGTACCGCACTGCTACCTGTACCAGGAACACATGCGTGTGGTGGGAGGAGGGTCACACGTGTGTGTATCTGTGGGGCAGTACCGCACTGCTACCTGTACCAGGAACACATGCGTGTGGTGGGAGGAGAGAGTGTCACACGTGTGTGTATCTGTGGGGCAGTACCGCAGTTCTTCCTGTACCAGGAATACATGCGTGTGGTAGTAGTAGAGAGGGTCACACGTGTGTGTATCTGTGGGGGCGTAGTACCGCAATGCTACCTGTACCAGGAATACATGTGTGTGGCGGGAGGAGAGAGGGTCACAAGGAGTCTGGAATAACACACGGACTGGGAACCCTGGCTTAATATCCCAGTACGCCCAGTCAGGAAGCCCAGCTGCTTCCTGCGCAAACACGGCTTTCCTGTTATTGTCGCCAGGCCTGGGGGTCACAGGAGATGCGTCCCTGGCAATGGGGGCTCCTCTTACAGTGTCTCTTACACAGGGAATCTCCACGGGTGTGGGTTGTTAGGTCGACAAGCATTGGGTCGACACCACTAGGTCAACAGGCAGCATGGTCGACATGGGTCTAGGTCGACAGGACATTAGATTGACACAAGCATTAGGCTGACATGGGCAAGGTCGACAGTCAAAAGGTCAACGTGGAGTTTTTCACAGTTTTTGACCCGAATGTCCACACAGTCGACATGGACACAGTTTGAAGTGCACCGCATCGCTCGCTGTGCTTCGGGCACGGGGCCTCGCTACACTTGGCACACTATTGTATCCTTCCACCACGCCCTAGTGCAGGGGTTCCCAATCTTTTTCGAATCACGGCACCCTAGAGTATCAGAATATTTCCATGGCACCCTAGGCCCAAATATATATATATATATATATACATACACACACACACACACAATGAAGTAGATTGTGTTGATATGTGATCTTTGGTTCAGTTATGTGGTGAGGGGCAGGATTTGCTTCTAATTGTTCCTGGACCACTAACCCGTGGCACCCCTGCAAGTGTCCTGAGGCACCCCAGGGAGCCACGGCACACAGTTTGGGAACCACTGCCCTAGTGGATGGCAGGGCATGAAATACTGCCTGTCGACACATGTCGGCATAAAAAACAGTGAAAAACCCCATGTTGCCTTAATGCTTGTGTCGACCTAATCCCATGTCAAGCTAGACTCATATCGACCTTGACACATGTCGACCTTGCTGCCTGTCGACCTTGCTGCCTGTCGACCTAGTTGGAGTAGACCTAATGACGGCATCCCTCTCCAGCCACTAGGGGTCACTGCACAGGTGCACTGTGCCTGATTCAGTGTGGATCGCACATGATAAGCTGCTCGCAGTCAGTGACTATGTGTGGGCGAGTGGCAGCGCTGCCCCATTGCCCGCGCTTCTGGCTTGCATTTGCAGGGTGCTTGTACCACAGAAGTAGTGCCCTACCCCGAACACATCAGTAGTTTCCAGGTGCCGGCGACCTGCCGTCACTGTGCAGACCTTGGCCTCAATACTCCTGGAAAACGGGGTGACACACCCCATTATCCTGCATGATGGCCACGAATGTCTCTGTCTGTCACTTAGCATATTAGCAATGCAATCACAGGACTCGTCCTACCCGTGCTGAGTAACGCCCACAAAGGGCCCAGTCTTGCCCTTGTCTGTATTATGTTATATATCATTATATACCCCGCTGTTATATGTATTCTATACCTCGCTGTTATATATCATTATATACCCCGTTGTTATATATCATTATATACCCCGCTGTTATATATCATTATATACCCCGCTGTTATATGTATTATATACCCCGCTGTTATATATCATTATATACCCCGCTGTTATATGTATTATATACCCCGCTGTTATATATGTATTATATACCCCGCTGTTATATATGTATTATATACCCCGCTGTTATATATCATTATATACCCCGCTGTTATATATGTATTATATACCCTGCTGTTATATATCATTATATACCCCGCTGTTATATGTATTATATACCTCGCTGTTATATATCATTATATACCCCGTTGTTATATATCATTATATACCCCGCTGTTATATATGTATTATATACCCCGCTGTTATATATGTATTATATACCCTGCTATTATATATCATTATATACCCCACTGTTATATGTATTATATACCCCGCTGTTATATATCATTATATACCCCGCTGTTATATATCATTATATACCCCGCTGTTATATGTATTATATACCCCGTTGTTATATATCATTATATACCCCGCTGTTATATATGTATTATATACCCCCCGTTTTATATACTGTAACACTAATTTATTATCCCTCCATTGCCTTGGTGATGGTAGGGCATGGAATACTGCCTGTCAGCACTGTTAGCTAACGCATCCCGGCCTACCTGACCCTCTCCAGGAGGACACGATTCTCTGCTCCTGGGCCTCCCCCTGGTCATGTAGGATTGGCGGCACCTGTGTTATCACTTACCTGGCTCCCCACAGGTGCTGGCAATCCTACATTACCAGGGAAGCCCAGGAACAGAGCATTGTGTCCTCCTGGAGAGGGGCATGCTGGGAGGTATGGATAATGTATGATTGCCAGCACCTGTGGGGAGCCAGGTAACTGATAAGAAAGGTGTCACCACAGGTGCTGGCAATCATACATTACCAGGGAAGCCCAGGGACAGAGCATTGTGTCCTCCTGGAGAGGGGCATGCTGGGAGTTATAGATAATGTATGATTGCCAGCACCTGTGGGGAGCTAGGTAACTGATAAGAAAGGTGTCACCACAGGTGCTGGCAATCATACATTACCAGGGAAGCCCAGGAACAGAGCATTGTGTCCTCCTGGAGAGGGGCATGCTGGGAGGTATGGATAATGTAGGATTGCCAGCACCTGTGGGGAGCCAGGTAACTGATAAGAAAGGTGTCACCACAGGTGCTGGCAATCATACATTACCAGGGAAGCCCAGGGACAGAGCATTGTGTCCTCCTGGAGAGGGGCATGCTGGGAGTTATAGATAATGTATGATTGCCAGCACCTGTGGGGAGCTAGGTAACTGATAAGAAAGGTGTCACCACAGGTGCTGGCAATCATACATTACCAGGGAAGCCCAGGAACAGAGCATTGTCTCGTCCTCGAGAGGGTCAGGTAGGCAGGGATGCCTAATGCTTGTGTCGACCTTCCAACCCTGTCATCCGCAGCCATGTCGACCTAACGCCCATCGACTATCAGTGGTTGACTCATTGCAATGTAACCCATAAAGTGCATGTGCTGAAAGTGATGAACCAATAAAACCAGATACAAGAAACGGCGGCACCAACCCTCCCATTACTAGAACTACATCTCCCGGCATGCACTGTATTGACCAAGCCCCGCCCCGCCACATCCGGGACACTCAGCACAGACAGCGGTGCGCACGGAAGCGACGGGTATGTGCTGTCCTTATACTGTGGGGGCATCCTTATACAGAGAGGTACGGAGGAGGGACTGTCTTTATACGGAGAGGTACTGGGAGGGGCTGTCCTTATACAGAGCGGTACGGAGGAGGGGCTGTCCTTATACAGAGAGGTATGGAGGAGGGGCTGTCCTTATACAGAGAGGTACGGTGAAGGGCTGTCCTTATACAGAGAGGTATGGAGGAGGGGCTGTCCTTATACAGAGAGGTACGGAGGAGGGACTGTCTTTATACGGAGAGGTACTGGGAGGGGCTGTCCTTATACAGAGAGGTACGGAGGAGGGACTGTCTTTATACAGAGAGGTACTGGGAGGGGCTGTCCTTATACAGAGAGGTACGGGGAGGGGCTGTCCCTATACAGAGCGGTACGGAGGAGGGACTGTCTTTATACGGAGAGGTACTGGGAGGGGCTGTCCTTATACAGAGAGGTACCGGGAAGGGCTGTCCTTATACAGAGAGGGACGGGGAGGGGCTGTCCTTATACAGAGAGGTATGGAGGAGGGGCTGTCCTTATACAGAGAGGTATGGAGGAGGGGCTGTCCTTATACAGAGAGGTATGGAGGAGGGGCTGTCCTTATACAGAGAGGTACGGAGGAGGGACTGTCTTTATACGGAGAGGTACTGGGAGGGGCTGTCCTTATACAGAGAGGTACGGAGGAGGGACTGTCTTTATACAGAGAGGTACTGGGAGGGGCTGTCCTTATACAGAGAGGTACGGGGAGGGGCTGTCCTTATACAGAGCGGTACGGAGGAGGGACTGTCTTTATACGGAGAGGTACTGGGAGGGGCTGTCCTTATACAGAGAGGTACGGGGAGGGGCTGTCCTTATACAGAGCGGTACGGAGGAGGGACTGTCTTTATACGGAGAGGTACTGGGAGGGGCTGTCCTTATACAGAGAGGTAAGGGGAGGGGCTGTCCTTATACAGAGAGGTATGGGGAGGGGCTGTCCTTATACAGAGAGGTATGGAGGAGGGGCTGTCCTTATACAGAGAGGTATGGAGGAGGGGCTGTCCTTATACAGAGAGGTATGGAGGAGGGGCTGTCCTTATACAGAGAGGTATGGAGGAGGGGCTGTCCTTATACAGAGAGGTATGGAGGAGGGGCTGTCCTTATACAGAGAGGTATGGAGGAGGGGCTGTCCTTATACAGAGAGGTATGGCGGAGGGGCTGTCCTTATACAGAGAGGTATGGCGGAGGGGCTGTCCTTATACAGAGAGGTATGGAGGAGGGGCTGTCCTTATACAGAGAGGTATGGAGGAGGGGCTGTCCTTATACAGAGAGGTATGGAGGAGGGGCTGTCCTTATACAGAGAGGTATGGAGGAGGGGCTGTCCTTATACAGAGAGGTATGGAGGAGGGGCTGTCCTTATACAGAGAGGTATGGAGGAGGGGCTGTCCTTATACAGAGAGGTATGGAGGAGGGGCTGTCCTTATACAGAGAGGTATGGAGGAGGGGCTGTCCTTATACAGAGAGGTATGGAGGAGGGGCTGTCCTTATACAGAGAGGTATGGAGGAGGGGCTGTCCTTATACAGAGAGGTATGGAGGAGGGGCTGTCCTTATACAGAGAGGTATGGAGGAGGGGCTGTCCTTATACAGAGAGGTATGGAGGAGGGGCTGTCCTTATACAGAGAGGTATGGAGGAGGGGCTGTCCTTATACAGAGAGGTATGGAGGAGGGGCTGTCCTTATACAGAGAGGTATGGAGGAGGGGCTGTCCTTATACAGAGAGGTATGGAGGAGGGGCTGTCCTTATACAGAGAGGTATGGAGGAGGGGCTGTCCTTATACAGAGAGGTATGGAGGAGGGGCTGTCCTTATACAGAGAGGTATGGAGGAGGGGCTGTCCTTATACAGAGAGGTATGGAGGAGGGGCTGTCCTTTTACAGAGAGGTATGGAGGAGGGGCTGTCCTTTTACAGAGAGGTATGGAGGAGGGGCTGTCCTTATACAGAGAGGTATGGAGGAGGGGCTGTCCTTATACAGAGAGGTATGGAGGAGGGGCTGTCCTTATACAGAGAGGTATGGAGGAGGGGCTGTCCTTATACAGAGAGGTATGGAGGAGGGGCTGTCCTTATACAGAGAGGTATGGAGGAGGGGCTGTCCTTATACAGAGAGGTATGGAGGAGGGGCTGTCCTTATACAGAGAGGTATGGAGGAGGGGCTGTCCTTATACAGAGAGGTATGGAGGAGGGGCTGTCCTTATACAGAGAGGTATGGAGGAGGGGCTGTCCTTATACAGAGAGGTATGGAGGAGGGGCTGTCCTTATACAGAGAGGTATGGAGGAGGGGCTGTCCTTATACAGAGAGGTAGGGAGGAGGGGCTGTCCTTATACAGAGAGGTAGGGAGGAGGGGCTGTCCTTATACAGAGAGGTAGGGAGGAGGGGCTGTCCTTATACAGAGAGGTAGGGAGGAGGGGCTGTCCTTATACAGAGAGGTAGGGAGGAGGGGCTGTCCTTATACAGAGAGGTAGGGAGGAGGGGCTGTCCTTATACAGAGAGGTAGGGAGGAGGGGCTGTCCTTATACAGAGAGGTAGGGAGGAGGGGCTGTCCTTATACAGAGAGGTAGGGAGGAGGGGCTGTCCTTATACAGAGAGGTAGGGAGGAGGGGCTGTCCTTATACAGAGAGGTAGGGAGGAGGGGCTGTCCTTATACAGAGAGGTAGGGAGGAGGGGCTGTCCTTATACAGAGAGGTAGGGAGGAGGGGCTGTCCTTATACAGAGAGGTATGGAGGAGGGGCTGTCCTTATACAGAGAGGTACCGGGAGGGGCTGTCCTTGTACAGAGAGTTACCGGGAGGGGCTGTCCTTGTACAGAGACTTACCGGGAGGGGCTGTCCTTGTACAGAGACTTACCGGGAGGGGCTGTCCTTATACAGAGAGGTATGGGACGGGGCTGTCCTTATACAGAGAGGTACGGGACGGGGCTGTCCTTATATAGAGAGGTACGGAAAGGGGCTGTCCTTGTACAGAGACTTACCGGGAGGGGCTGTCCTTGTACAGAGACTTACCGGGAGGGGCTGTCCTTATACAGAGAGGTATGGGACGGGGCTGTCCTTATACAGAGAGGTACGGGACGGGGCTGTCCTTATATAGAGAGGTACGGAAAGGGGCTGTCCTTATACAGAGAGGTGCAGAGGAGGAAAATTCCTTATACAGAGAGGTATGGAGGAGGGGCTTTCCTTATACAGAGATGCGGAGGAGGGGCTGTCCTTTTACAGGGAGGTAAGGAGAGGGGCTGTCCTTATACAAGGAGGTACGGGCTGTCCTTATACAGAGAGGTGCGGAGGAGGGGCTGTCCTTTATACAGAGATATGCGGAGGAGGGGCTGTCTTTATACAGAGAGATGCGGAGGAGGGGCTGTCCTGGTACGGGGAGGGGCTGTCCTTATACAGGGAGGTACGGGGAGGGGCTGTCCTTATACAGAGATGCGGAGGGGCTGTCCTTATACAGAGAGATGCGGAGGAGGGGCTGTCCTTATACAGGGAGGTACGGGGAGGGGCTGTCCTTATACAGAGAGGTATGGAGGAGGGGCTGTCCTTATACAGAGAGGTATGGAGGAGGGGCTGTCCTTATACAGAGAGGTATGGAGGAGGGGCTGTCCTTATACAGAGAGGTATGGAGGAGGGGCTGTCCTTATACAGAGAGGTATGGAGGAGGGGCTGTCCTTATACAGAGAGGTATGGAGGAGGGGCTGTCCTTATACAGAGAGGTATGGAGGAGGGGCTGTCCTTATACAGAGAGGTATGGAGGAGGGGCTGTCCTTATACAGAGAGGTATGGAGGAGGGGCTGTCCTTATACAGAGAGGTACGGGGAAGGGCTGTCCTTATACAGAGAGGTACCGGGAGGGGCTGTCCTTGTACAGAGAGTTACCGGGAGGGGCTGTCCTTATACAGAGACTTACCGGGAGGGGCTGTCCTTATACAGAGACTTACCGGGAGGGGCTGTCCTTATACAGAGAGGTATGGGACGGGGCTGTCCTTATACAGAGAGGTATGGGACGGGGCTGTCCTTATACAGAGAGGTATGGGACGGGGCTGTCCTTATACAGAGAGGTATGGGATGGGGCTGTCCTTATACAGAGAGGTACGGGACGGGGCTGTCCTTATACAGAGAGGTACGGGACGGGGCTGTCCTTATACAGAGAGGTACGGGACGGGGCTGTCCTTATATAGAGAGGTACGGAAAGGGGCTGTCCTTATACAGAGAGGTGCAGAGGAGGAAAATTCCTTATACAGAGAGGTATGGAGGAGGGGCTTTCCTTATACAGAGATGCGGAGGAGGGGCTGTCCTTTTACAGGGAGGTAAGGAGAGGGGCTGTCCTTATACAAGGAGGTACGGGCTGTCCTTATACAGAGAGGTGCGGAGGAGGGGCTGTCCTTTATACAGAGATATGCGGAGGAGGGGCTGTCTTTATACAGAGAGATGCGGAGGAGGGGCTGTCCTGGTACGGGGAGGGGCTGTCCTTATACAGGGAGGTACGGGGAGGGGCTGTCCTTATACAGAGATGCGGAGGGGCTGTCCTTATACAGAGAGATGCGGAGGAGGGGCTGTCCTTATACAGGGAGGTACGGGGAGGGGCTGTCCTTATACAGAGAGGTATGGGGAGGGGCTGTCCTTATACAGAGAGGTACCAGGAGGGGCTGTCCTTATACAGAGAGGTACGGAAAGGGGCTGTCGTTATACAGAGAGGTGCGGAGGAGGAAAATTCCTTATACAGGGAGGTATGGAGGAGGGGCTTTCCTTATACAGAGACGCGGAGGAGGGGCTGTCCTTTTACAGGGAGGTATGGAGGAGGGGCTGTCCTTATACAGAGAGGTATGGAGGAGGGGCTGTCCTTATACAGAGAGGTATGGAGGAGGGGCTGTCCTTATACAGAGAGGTATGGAGGAGGGGCTGTCCTTATACAGAGAGGTATGGAGGAGGGGCTGTCCTTATACAGAGAGGTATGGAGGAGGGGCTGTCCTTATACAGAGAGGTATGGAGGAGGGGCTGTCCTTATACAGAGAGGTATGGAGGAGGGGCTGTCCTTTTACAGAGAGGTATGGAGGAGGGGCTGTCCTTATACAGAGAGGTATGGAGGAGGGGCTGTCCTTATACAGAGAGGTATGGAGGAGGGGCTGTCCTTATACAGAGAGGTATGGAGGAGGGGCTGTCCTTATACAGAGAGGTATGGAGGAGGGGCTGTCCTTATACAGAGAGGTATGGAGGAGGGGCTGTCCTTATACAGAGAGGTATGGAGGAGGGGCTGTCCTTATACAGAGAGGTATGGAGGAGGGGCTGTCCTTATACAGAGAGGTATGGAGGAGGGGCTGTCCTTTTACAGAGAGGTATGGAGGAGGGGCTGTCCTTATACAGAGAGGTATGGAGGAGGGGCTGTCCTTATACAGAGAGGTATGGAGGAGGGGCTGTCCTTATACAGAGAGGTATGGAGGAGGGGCTGTCCTTATACAGAGAGGTATGGAGGAGGGGCTGTCCTTATACAGAGAGGTATGGAGGAGGGGCTGTCCTTATACAGAGAGGTATGGAGGAGGGGCTGTCCTTATACAGAGAGGTAGGGAGGAGGGGCTGTCCTTATACAGAGAGGTAGGGAGGAGGGGCTGTCCTTATACAGAGAGGTAGGGAGGAGGGGCTGTCCTTATACAGAGAGGTAGGGAGGAGGGGCTGTCCTTATACAGAGAGGTAGGGAGGAGGGGCTGTCCTTATACAGAGAGGTAGGGAGGAGGGGCTGTCCTTATACAGAGAGGTAGGGAGGAGGGGCTGTCCTTATACAGAGAGGTAGGGAGGAGGGGCTGTCCTTATACAGAGAGGTAGGGAGGAGGGGCTGTCCTTATACAGAGAGGTAGGGAGGAGGGGCTGTCCTTATACAGAGAGGTAGGGAGGAGGGGCTGTCCTTATACAGAGAGGTAGGGAGGAGGGGCTGTCCTTATACAGAGAGGTAGGGAGGAGGGGCTGTCCTTATACAGAGAGGTAGGGAGGAGGGGCTGTCCTTATACAGAGAGGTAGGGAGGAGGGGCTGTCCTTATACAGAGAGGTAGGGAGGAGGGGCTGTCCTTATACAGAGAGGTAGGGAGGAGGGGCTGTCCTTATACAGAGAGGTAGGGAGGAGGGGCTGTCCTTGTACAGAGACTTACCGGGAGGGGCTGTCCTTGTACAGAGACTTACCGGGAGGGGCTGTCCTTATACAGAGAGGTATGGGACGGGGCTGTCCTTATACAGAGAGGTACGGGACGGGGCTGTCCTTATACAGAGAGGTACGGGACGGGGCTGTCCTTATATAGAGAGGTACGGGACGGGGCTGTCCTTATATAGAGAGGTACGGAAAGGGGCTGTCCTTATACAGAGAGGTGCAGAGGAGGAAAATTCCTTATACAGAGAGGTATGGAGGAGGGGCTTTCCTTATACAGAGATGCGGAGGAGGGGCTGTTCTTTTACAGGGAGGTAAGGAGAGGGGCTGTCCTTATACAAGGAGGTACGGGCTGTCCTTATACAGAGAGGTGCGGAGGAGGGGCTGTCCTTTATACAGAGATATGCGGAGGAGGGGCTGTCTTTATACAGAGAGATGCGGAGGAGGGGCTGTCCTGGTACGGGGAGGGGCTGTCCTTATACAGGGAGGTACGGGGAGGGGCTGTCCTTATACAGAGATGCGGAGGGGCTGTCCTTATACAGAGAGATGCGGAGGAGGGGCTGTCCTTATACAGGGAGGTACGGGGAGGGGCTGTCCTTATACAGAGAGGTATGGGGAGGGGCTGTCCTTATACAGAGAGGTACCAGGAGGGGCTGTCCTTATACAGAGAGGTACGGAAAGGGGCTGTCGTTATACAGAGAGGTGCGGAGGAGGAAAATTCCTTATACAGGGAGGTATGGAGGAGGGGCTTTCCTTATACAGAGACGCGGAGGAGGGGCTGTCCTTTTACAGGGAGGTATGGAGAGGGGCTGTCCTTATACAGGGAGGTACGGGCTGTCCTTATACAGAGAGGTATGGAGGAGGGGCTGTCCTTATAGAGAGAGGTGCGGAGGAGGGGCTGTCCTTTTACAGGGAGGTATGGAGAGGGGCTGTCCTTATACAGGGAGGTACGGGCTGTCCTTATACAGAGAGGTATAGAGGAGGGGCTGTCCTTATAAAGAGAGGTGCGGAGGAGGGGCTG
This sequence comes from Crinia signifera, assembly GCF_055691185.1. NCBI lineage: Eukaryota > Metazoa > Chordata > Amphibia > Anura > Myobatrachidae > Crinia > Crinia signifera. The sequence goes on along the minus strand of NC_139228.1, from coordinate 6,560,238 downwards.
TCCTACAGAGAGATGCGGAGGAGGGGCTACCTTTATAGAGGAAGAGATGTTTGGCAGGTGGCACTTTAATCGGTACTCTTTACCTAGAAGGGCGCCAGCGATTGAAATCGCGGTCGTCGGGGGTAAAAATCGCGGTCATCGCGGGTAAATCGGGATGGCCGCGATGACCGCGATTTTCCCGATTTTCCCATAGGGAACAATGTTAAAAAGGCTGATTGACCGCGATTTCACTGTTAAATGCCTCAATGGACCCGATTTGGCCCTAGGAATCAATGTTAAATGGGCCACAGAGCCCAAATAAGCACAATTAACCCTTAAATGTCCCCCCCCAATTTTTAACGCCACCCCACGATCCACGCGAACCCGAAGCGTGGCGAGCGGCGGCGGTACGCGTCCTCCGACCTTTTCATGCCCTACTATCCACTAGGGCGTGGAGTGAGAATATAATAGTGTGGCGAGCGCAGCGAGCCACCGAGCCCGAAGCGTGGCGAGCGGACGCGGATACCTTCACAGGTAGACGCGTCCCCTCGCGGGCTTCACAGGTGTCGGCGTCGCCACGGACACCTGTGAAGCCCGCGAGGGGACGCGTATAACTGTGAAGGTATCCGCGTCCCCTCGCGGGGCTCGCTGCGCTCGCCACGCTTCGGGCTCGGTGGCTCGCTGCGCTCGCCACACTATTATATTCTCACTCCACGCCCTAGTGGATAGTAGGGCATGAAAAGGTCGGAGGACGCGTACCGCCGCCCCTCGCGGGCTCGCTGCGCTCGCCACGCTTCGGGTTCGCGTGGATCGTGGGGTGGCGTTAAAAATTGGGGGGGACATTTAAGGGTTAATGGGCTCTGTGGCCCATTTAACATTGATTTCTATGGCCAAATCGGGTCCATTGAGCCATTTAACAGTAAAATCGGGTCCATCGCGCCTTTTAACATTGATTCCTATGGGAAATCGGGAGCATCGCGTCGCGGGCATCGCGGGTATATTTATGGCCGGCCGCGACGCGACCGACACGATTTCCATGTTTAACATGGGTTTCAATGGGAAATCGCGGGCATCGCGTCGGTCGCGTCGCGGCCAGACATAAATGTACCCGCGATGCCCGCGACGGGCGCCCTTCTAGGTAAAGAGTACCCTTTAATCATACAGAGATTTGAGGAGGGGGGGGTTGGGTGTTACTATCAGGGTAGTGTGGGCGGCCTTATAGAGAGGATAGTAATGTAGTTTGTCCCTTTCCTCTCTCTGTAGCCTCAGACATGACGAAACTGGCAGAATGGCTGCTGGGACTGATCCTTCTTGGTGCAGTCTGGATTACTCTGACCTTAGACCTTTTAGGTCTGGAGCTCCCTGTGGCCTATCGGGAGGTAATCTGGCCACTCCCGGTGTACCTCCTGGTAACATTCGGCTGTTACTCATTGGCCACTGTTGGGTACCGCGTGGCCACGTTCAACGATTGTGAGGAGGCAGCGCAAGAGCTGCAGGATCAGATCACGGAGGCCAGAAGAGACCTTAGTAGGAGGGGGCTGCTATTGTGACCGTGACTTTCCACGCCCCTGAGGTTCAGGTCCTGGGACCCATCCCCCTGACCTCCCCTCCGAGGCTCAGGTCTTTGGACTCGCCCCGCCCCTGAGGCTCAGGTCTTTGGACTCGCCCCGCCCCTGAGGCTCAGGTCTTTGGACTCGCCCCGCCCCTGAGGCTCAGGTCTTTGGACTCGCCCCGCCCCTGAGGCTCAGGTCTTCGGACTCGCCCCGCCCCTGAGGCTCAGGTCTTCGGACTCGCCCCGCCCCTGAGGCTCAGGTCTTCGGACTCGCCCGGCCCCTGAGGCTCAGGTCTTTGGACTCGCCCGGCCCCTGAGGCTCAGGTCTTTGGACTCGCCCGGCCCCTGAGGCTCAGGTCTTTGGACTCGCCCCGCCCCTGAGGCTCGGGTCTTTGGACATAGTGTGGGGTCTGCCCAGACAGCTATTTGCCCCACTATGTACTAGACTGTACAATTCTGCACCATGGCCTGTTAAATCTTTATGTGGAATGAAGTGTTGTCCTGTGTTATTGCTGTGTCCTTGTACTCTCTGCCAGTGTGCGTTGGCATCATTTATATGGTGTTTCCTGGCAATAATGTATCGCATTGTGTGAACAGCTTACCATACCTTTATTATACCACTGCTGACCCTATTGTAGCGGCAGTGGCGGAGTGGTTCTCTGGCTTTGCATTAACGAGAAAGCTTGGGTTTGTGGAGTGTGGGGATGTGTCATTGGCTGGTTGGGGGGTGTGTGGGGAGGGGTCTTTGGCTGGTTGGGGGTGTGGGGTAGGGTTCCTTGGCTGGATGTGTGGCGGGGTCCTTGGCTGAGGGGTAGGGTTCCTTGGCTGAAGGGTAGGGTTCCTTGGTTGAAGGGTAGGGTTCCTTTACTGGAGGTGTGGCGGGGTACGGTTCCTTGGCTTGGAGTGTTTGGATGGAGGTGTGGAGAGGGGTCCTTTGGGGGGGGGGGGGGGTGTATTTGGCTGGGGGGGAGGGGTTCTTGGCTGGATGGTAGGGTTCCTTGGCTTGGGGTGTTTGGGTTGGGATGCGGTCTTAGGCTGGGCAGTAGGGTTCCGGAGGTAGTGTCTTTGGCTGGGGGTGGGGAGGGGTCCTTGGCTTAGGGCAGTGTTTTTCAACCACTGTGCCATGGCACACTAGTGTGCCTTGAGCTGTTCTCAAGTGTGCCCCCAGATCTAGTGATGTCCAAACCAGTTTACAGCCACCACTAGTTCTGTTACTGTTTACTGGTCTCTTCTTTTCATGTAAAGGGCCAATGTATTTTATTTTTTGTTACCTGTGGGGACCAGAGTGATTGATTTTCATATGGGGGCCAATAGGTTTGTTTTTTCCTATGGAAGCCAATATATTTTGCCCTGTGGGGATCTCATGGTGTGCCTTACAAATTGTAAAATATTATTTAGTGTGCCGCAAGGTAAAAAGGTTGAAAATCGCTGGCTTAGGGTTCTATGACTGGGGGGTGACTGAGCATAATCTAAACCAGTGTATATATTGTGCAAGGTCCTTGGTTAACAGAACAGATGTTTGTTGCTCATCTGCTGCTGCCATATTTCTGGTAAAACCCACCTCACAGATTACTGACTCAGTACATTATCACCATTTTCAGGGTATAAGACCCTCAGCTGTGCTATCACCTTGCAGTACCCCATGGGGATCATGTAAATAGCTAGTATATGTGGTACTTGTGTAGTTTCACGGCGCCACCGCTCTAGCTGTTATCCTAGCTGTTCTCAGCATTACGTTACCAGCGTAGCGTGTGCGCGTGCCACTCTAGCTGTTCTCATTGCAGCGCTACGCTATAAGCGTAGCGTAATGTACACGCTACAATTGAGACGCTTTAGCGTCTGAATCCCGGGTCCTTGCAAGCCGCTAAGAAGGGGGTTATCTGGATTCAGACGCTAATGCCTCTGAATTTGGTAGGGTGTAGGGGTACATAGGGGTGCACTGTGCAAAACACTCCTAAACCTGTTCACAATGACACTAGTCGACGTAACAGCTGTCGACCTTGTTAATTCCACTATCCACGGCAACCCTACGACCTTTTCATACCCCCACTATCCACGTCGGCGTGGAGTTGAGAATAGAAAGTGTGGCGAGCGGACGCGGACACCTGTAAAGCCCGCGAGGGGACCGGATACCTGTGAAGGTATCCGCGTCCCCTCGCTACGCTCGCCACACTTTCTATTCTTAACTCCACGCCGACGAGGATAGTGGGGGTATGAAAAGGTTGTAGGACGTGTAGCGATGCGCTCGCCACGCTTCGGGTTGGCGTGGATAGTGGAATTAACAAGGTCGACAGCTGTTATGTCGACTAGTGTCATTGTGAACAGGTTTAGGAGTGTTTTGCACAGTGCACCCCTATGTACCCCTACACCCTACCAAATTCAGACGCATTACCGTCTTAATCCAGATAACCCCCTTCTTAGCGGCTTGCAAGGACTCGGGATTCAGACGCTAAAGCGTCTCAATTGTAGCGTGTACATTACACTACGCTGAGAACAGCTAGAGCGGCACGCGCACAGTTAAACAGAGACTCTGGCAGGCTGCCAAGTTTCTGAAACAGACTGTGCGCGCGGTGGCGCCGTGAAACTACACAAGTACTGTATTTGGAGGACTGCTTTGACAGGTTACCCAGAAGCCTCTGCAGCGGCACGCCAGGGAACCCTCCCTCATCACATGTACTACAGAGGATGCATGTCACCACGCAGGGACTGCTCTGACAGGTTACCCAGAAGCCCCAGCAGCAGCGGCACGCCAGGGTACCTGCAGGAACATGTCCTGTCTGTCTTCTCTCCCACGTCCCATGGGGTTGTACCTGTTCCCACACAGGAGGATCCAGAGCCGCCCAGGTGGTACACTGTGCCTGGCTGCTTGTCAGATACTTGTGCAATGTGTGACAACGTACGCGACACAGACACGGGCATTGGAAAATACACATTTATTAGAAATATGATTTACAAAGAATCAGGCACATTGGTGAATTCACCTCATACATAAGTCTCATTTCCACCAAATCTGGATAAAGTATTCCCATCCACCATAGAACATCACTGGGTAGATACAGATAGAAACCAAGCGTCATTCCTTCACAATAAAATATATAATCTGTGTCTGGTTTCCGAGGAGCCCCACCATCTAGCATTGTAGCAGCCATTTTGTTATAGCTCGTCACGAGACTGGATTGTATGGGGTTCTTGGTGTCTGCATATGCCAGAGGCAGCCATTTTGTTAGGAGCTTATGTCACGGGACTGGAATGTGCGGGCAGCCATTTTACTTGGGCAAACTGAGATAGTCCCATCAATAAGGCACAAAATATATTTGGTACTGGAGCAGCCCCAAGATGGCTGACCCCTGGGATGCAGACGTGCCGCGCCAAAGAACAATCCGTAAACAATTATCTGTGTGAAACCTTGTTCCCAGAGACGCATTCTGCGGTCAGAAAATGGCTGCCAGGCATGAATGAAAATGGCAGCCGCGCCCAGAGATAAGAATGCTGGCGTGGAAGAGGATAGTTGCTGATTTAGCGGTGGCATCACATGGCGGAATCCTCCTTGTGTGTGGACAGAGCAGACTCTTGTTTTTCCTCTTTCCAGCCATTAGCAGCGCACACAAAGGCCGGCCTGTCCCCCGGGAGCAGAGCACAATGCCTCTATGATGACAGTACCCCTCCCCCCCTCACACAGCGTGCGCCCTGCTGGTGCTGACTCAGCCACAAGTGGGGTGCCACAGGGTCAGTGTGAGAGGACAATGGAAGCTGCAGCGTCAGGAACACAACATGTACAGCAGTGCTGAGAAGCAGCATTGCTCAGGCCCTGGCGGGGTGCGTCAGAGCAGCAGGGAGTGGTAAGGGTTCTTCTCCTGCCGGTATCTCCAGAATAGACAGAGGCGCACGATGCTGGTGACTATGCCGGGAAGGTTGGGCACCTGGGAGGACAGAGAGAGCTGGCTGTAGTCATGCTGGTAGAATCAGGGTCTTCCATATATATGACACTGTGTGTACTTACCATGATGTAGGGATCACTGCGCTGTAATCCGTACAGGACCCAGGACGTAGAGGCCAGGAATGTGGTGATAGTCAGGGGGAAGGAGAGGCACTGGGTGGACTTGTTTCGGATGATCTGAGCCTGGAGAGACACATTGTATTACACAAACCGTGCGCACACCGCTACTGTGCAAACCTCGCACTACCACTCCTTACACCGCTACTGTGCATGCCTCTCACTACTGCTCCGTACACCGCTACTGTGCAAACCTCGCACTACCGCTCCGTACACCGCTACTGTGCATGCCTCTCACTACCCCTCCTTACACCGCTACTGTGCATGCCTCTCACTACCCCTCCTTACACCGCTACTGTGCAAACCTCGCACTACCGCTCCTTACACCGCTACTGTGCATGCCTCTCACTACCCCTCCTTACACCGCTACTGTGCAAACCTCGCACTACCCCTCCTTACACTGGTTCTGTGAAAACCTTGCACTATCGCTCCTTACACCGCTACTGTACAAACCTCGCACTACCGCTCCTTACACCGCTACTATGCATACGTACCACTACCGCTCCTTACACCGCTACTGTGCATGCCTCTCACTACTGCTCCGTACACCGCTACTGTGCAAACCTCGCACTACCACTCCTTACACCGCTACTGTGCAAACCTCGCACTACCGCTCCGTACACCGCTACTGTGCATGCCTCTCACTACCCCTCCTTACATCGCTACTGTGCAAACCTCGCACTACCGCTCCGTACACCGCTACTGTGCATGCCTCTCACTACCCCTCCTTACACCGCTACTGTGCAAACCTACCACTACTGCTCCGTACACTGCTACTGTGCAAACCTCGCACTACCGCTCCTTACACCGCTACTGTGTAAACCTACCACTACTGCTCCTTACATCGCTACTGTGCATGCCTCTCACTACCCCTCCTTACACCGCTACTGTGCAAACCTCGCACTACCCCTCCTTACACTGGTACTGTGAAAACCTTGCACTATCGCTCCTTACACCGCTACTGTACAAACCTCGCACTACCGCTCCTTACACCGCTACTGTGCAAATCTCGCACTTTCCCTTCTTACACCGCTACTGTGCAAACCTCGCACTACCCCTCCTTACACTGGTACTGTGCAAACCTCGCACTACCCCTCCTTACACTGGTACTGTGAAAACCTTGCACTATCGCTCCTTACACTGCTACTGTGCAAACCTCTCACTATCACTCCTTACACCGCTACTATGCATACGTACCACTACTGCTCCTTACACCGCTACTGTGCAAATCTCGCACTTTCCCTTCTTACACCGCTACTGTGCAAACCTACCACTACCACTCCTTACACCGCTACTGTGCAAATCTCGCACTACCCCTCCTTACATCGCTACTGTGTAAACCTCGCCCAACTGCTCCTGTAGGACACTGCTAGTGGGCAAACCTCGCACTACCCCTCCTGTATTACACACTTATCCCGCAGTAGCATGTGACTAGAACTCCCTATGAATAAGTTATGAGTTCAGTTCCATAACTAGCAGGATCCCAGTGCAGTGGGCGGGTGAGGAACCCACTTACCAGATCCGCCAGTGGTGATAGATACATGCTGATGGTAAATACACTGCAGAACAGGCCCAGCTGGCTGAGACGTGCGCTGACATCAGGGATCCACAAATAAAAGTAACTGAACCCCAAAACCAGGACCCCAATGGCCAGGAAGACTTCATAGAGCTGGTGACGCTGAGACAGAAGAACAGCGATTATACAGCCAATCATATACAGTGTTACATACATGTGTCACACACACTTACCTTGTCTCCAGCGTAGAACAGATAGGCTGCAATGTACAGAGTCTGCAGGGAGGCACCAATGGTGTTCACAGCAACCAGCGTCCCATCTTCCTTCAGATACCCATAGTACAGCCATCCCAGGTTACTGGAAGAGACAGGAAGCGTCACACCTTCACTTCCTGTGTCCCCCTGACCCGTCATTCCAAGGTGCTTCCTGTGTCCCCCTGACCCGTCATTCCAATGTGCTCCCCACTTCCTGTGTCCCCCTGACCCATCATTCCAAGGTGCTCCCCACTTCCTGTGTCCCCCTGACCCGTCATTCCAATGTGCTCCCCACTTCCTGTGTCCCCCTGACCCGTCATTCCAAGGTGCTCCCCACTTCCTGTGTCCCCCTGACCCCGTCATTCCAAGGTGCTCCCCACTTCCTGTGTCCCCTGACCCGTCATTCCAAGGTGCTCCCCACTTCCTGTGTCCCCCTGACCTGTCATTCCAAGGTGCTTCCTGTGTCCCCCTGACTTGTCATTCCAAGGTGCTTCCTGTGTCCCCCTGACCTGTCATTCCAAGGTGCTCCCCAGTTGCTTTGTCTCCCTGACCTGTCATTCCAAGGTGCTTCCTGTGTCCCCCTGACCTGTCATTCCAAGGTGCTCCCTGCATTCTGTGTCCCCCTGACCCGTCATCCCAAGGTGCTCCCCACTTCCTGTGTCCCCCTGACCCGTCATTCCAAGGTGCTTCCTGTGTCCCCCTGACCTGTCATTCCAAGGTGCTTCCTGTGTCCCCCTGACCCGTCATTCCAAATTGCTTCCTGTGTCCCCCTGACTTGTCATTCCAAGTTGCTTCCTGTGTCCCCCTGACCCGTCATCCCAAGGTGCTCCCCACTTCCTGTGTCCCCCTGACCCCGTCATTCCAAGGTGCTTCCTGTGTCCCCCTGACCCGTCATCCCAAGGTGCTCCCCACTTCCTGTGTCCCCCTGACCCGTCATTCCAAGGTGCTTCCTGTGTCCCCCTGACCTGTCATTCCAAGGTGCTTCCTGTGTCCCCCTGACCTGTCATTCCAAGTTGCTTCCTGTGTCCCCCTGACCTGTCATTTCAAGGTGCTTCCTGTGTCCCCCTGACCTGTCATTCCAAGTTGCTTCCTGTGTCCCCTGACCTGTCATTTCAAGGTGCTTCCTGTATCCCCCTGACCCGTCATTCCAAGTTGCTTCCTGTGTCCCCCTGACCCGTCATTCCAAGGTGCTTCCTGTATCCCCCTGACCCATCATTTCAAGGTGCTTCCTGTGTCCCCCTGACCTGTCATTCCAAGGTGCTCCCCACTTCCTGTGTCCCCCTGACCTGTCATTCCAAGGTGCTCCCCACTTCCTGTGTCCCCCTGACCCATCATTACAAGGTGCTTCTGTGTCCCCCTGACCTGTCATTCCAAGATGCTTCCTGTGTCCCCCTGACCTGTCATTCCAAGGTGTTCCCCACTCCCTGTGTCCCCCTGACTTACAGGTGATATCCCCTTCTCATGTACTACTGCCAGCAACACCCCCCAGGTGCTCTCCACTGGCCACACCCTCCCAGGTGCTCCTCATTAACCCCTCCCAGGTGCTCTCCCCTGGCCACACCCTCCGAGGGGCTCCTCATTAAGTCCCCTGGCCACACCCTCCCAGGTGCTCCCAATCAGCCTTGACCTCCTCACACAGGTGCTCTCCCAGCCAATAGTCCAAACATCCAGACCTACTTGAGTTCTGTGGTCAGGAAAGGCAGGAACTGGATGTTGTCTGCAGAGCGCTTCTGAATCATCATTTTCAGGTCAGACCTGGTGGGAGATACATAGATTATTGGTGAGGGGAGCAGAGGCGTCAAGTACAGTGCTCTGTATAACATAATGCTGCCAGTTATATAGGGTGTAATGTGCAGCACTGGGTATATAAGGTATTGGGTGTATGGTACAGCACTGGGTATAGGGTGTACATCAGGTATTGGGTGTACATAAGCCAAGGTATAGGGTGTATGGTACAGCACTGGGTATAGGGTGTACATCAGGTATTGGGTGTACATAAGGTATAGGGTGTATGGTACAGCACTGGGTATAGGGTGTATGGTACAGCACTGGGTATAGGGTGTACATCAGGTATTGGGTGTACATAAGGTATAGGGTGTATGGTACAGCACTGGGTATAGGGTGTATGGTACAGCACTGGGTATAGGGTGTACATAAGGTATAGGGTGTATGGTACAGCACTGGGTATAGGGTGTATGGTACAGCACTGGGTATAGGGTGTACATCAGGTATTGGGTGTATGGTACAGCACTGGGTATAGGGTGTATGGTACAGCACTGGGTATAGGGTGTATGGTACAGCACTGGGTATAGGGTGTATGGTACAGCACTGGGTATAGGGTGTACATAAGGTATTGGGTGTATGGTACAGCACTAGGTATAGGGTGTATATAGTACAGTGCCATGTATATAAGGTATAGGGTGTATGGTACAGCACTGGGTATAGGGTGTATATAGTACAGCACCATGTATATAAGGTATAGGGTGTATGGTACAGCACTGGGTATAGAGCAGGCCTGGCCAACCTGTGGCTCTCCAGATGTTGTCAAACTACAAATCCCATCATGCCTTGCCACAGTTTTGCTATAAGGAAGTGTTAAAACTGGCAAGGTATGCTGGGATTTGTAGATTCACAACATCTGAGAGCCACAGGTTGGCCTGTCCTGGTATAGGGTGTATATAGTACAGTGCTGTGTATATAAGTTATAGGGTGTATGGTACAGCACTGGGTGTATGGTCCAGCACTGTCTATAAGGTATAGGGTGTATGGTACAGAACTGTATATAAGGTATAGGGTGTATGGTACAGGCAGCACTGGGTATACAGTACAGCGCCGTGTATATAGGGTGTATGGTACAGCACTGGGTATAGGGTGTGTATGGTACAGCACTGTATATAAGGTATAGGGTGTATGGTCCAGCACTGTATATAAGGTATAGGGTGTATGGTACAGCACTGGGTATATAGGGTGTATGGTACAGAACTGTTTATAAGGTGTGTATATATAGGGTGTATGGTACAGGCAGCACTGGTATACAGTACAGCGCCGTGTATATAGGGTGTATAGAACAGTAGAGCCGCGGCAGGTGTACCAATGCCGCCAGTCTCCCCGGGGAGTTTGGGGGCTGCGCGGACCCGGGGACGTGAGTCGGGTGCGGCGGGTACGCAAGGCCGGGGATGCGGAGACACTCACAGGCCGCTGGAGAACATGCCGAGCGTGAAGAGGACACAGGCCCCGGACAGCAGCCACATCCCGTCCATGGTGTCCGGCTTCCAGCAGCTCCGATGTGTCCGGGTCCGGGGAAAGCCTGATGGGTCCTCCCCTCCCGGAGTCCCGGCCCGCCTATATCTATACACTGCCACATCACCCGGCCGGGCCCAGGCCTCCTCCATGTCTGCATACATGTGTCGTACCGGGGATACATGTTTGTGACCATGATATGTGCTGTGTCCAGGCTGATTTCCCTCCCATATGTGCTGTGTAAACCTACGTTTGTGCCCCCCCCCCCCCATCATCATGTGCTGAGTCTACATACATACATACATACATATGTGACCCCCCCCCCCCCATCATCATGTGCTGAGTCTACATACATACATATGTGACCAGGCTGATTTCCCCCCCCCCCCCCCCCCCCCCCCCCCCCCACACACACACACACACACATATGTGCTGTGTATACACATGTGTGTGACCAGGCTGATTCTCTCCCCCCCCCCCCCCCCCCCCCAATATGTGCCGTGTCTACATACGTGTGTGTGACCAGGCTGATCTCCCTCTCCCATATGTGCTGTGTATACATACGTGTCTGACCAGGCTCATTCCCCCTCCCCCCATATGTGCTGTGTATACATACGTGTGTGACCAGGCTGATCTCCCCCCCCCCCCCCCCCCCCCAAATATGTGCTGTGTCTACATACGTGTGTATGACCAGGCTGATCTCCCCCATCCCATATGTGCTGTTTCTACATACGTGTGACCAAGCTGATCTCCCCCTCCCATATGTGCTGTGTATACATACGTGTGTGTGTGTGACCAGGCTGATCTCCCCCTCCCATATGTGCTGTGTATACATACGTGTGTGTGTGTGTGTGACCAGGCTGATCTCCCCCTCCCATATGTGCTGTGTAAACATACGTGTGTGTGTGTGACCAGGCTGACCTCCCCCTCCCATATGTGCTGTTTACATGTGTGAGTGTGTGTTTGACCAGGCTGACCTCCCCCTCCCATATGTGCTGTCTACATGCGTGTGTGTGAGCAGGATGATCTCCCCCTGCCATATGTGCTGTCTACATACGTGTGTGTGTGTGACCAGGCTGATCTCCCCCTCCCATATGTGCTGTGTCTACATACGTGTGTGTGTGAGACCAGGCTGACCTTCCCCTCCCATATGTGCTGTGTACACGTGTGTGTGTGTGAGCAGGATGATCTCCCCCTCCCATATGTGCTGTGTACACGTGTGTGTGTGTGAGCAGGATGATCTCCCCCTCCCATATGTGCTGTCTACATACGTGTGTGTGTGTTACCAGGCTGATCTCCCCCCTCCCATATGTGCTGTGTATACATACGTGTGTGTGTGAGACCATGCTAATCTCCCCCTCCTATATGTGCTGTGTCTACATACGCGTGTGTGTGACCAGGCTGATCTCCCCCTCCCATATGTGCTGTGTCTGCATATGTGCTGTCTGCATATGTGTGTGTGTGTGTGGGGGGGGGGGGGTGACCAGGCTGACCCCCCCCCCCCCCCTAATGTGCTGTGTCTACATACGTGTGTGACCAGGCTGATCTCCCCTTCCCATATGTGCCGTGTCTACATACATGTGTGTGTGTATGACCAGGCTGATCTCCCCCTCCCATATGTGCTTTGTCTACATATGTTTGTGTGACCAGGCTGATCTCCCCCTCCCATATGTGCTGTCTGCATATGTGTGTATGACCAAGCTGACCCCCCCCCCCAATATGTTCCGTGTCTACATACGTGTGTGTGTCCCCTCCCATATGTGCTGTGTCTACATATGTGTGCGTGTGTGACCAGACTGATCTCCCCCTCCCATATGTGCTGCTTCGTTTCTACATACGCGTGTGACCAAGCTGATCTCCCCCTCCCATATGTGCTGTTTCTACATACGTGTGTGACCAGGCTGATCTCCCCCTCCCATATGTGCTGCTTCGTTTCTACATACGTGTGTGACCAAGCTGATCTCCCCCTCCCATATGTGCTGCTTCGTTTCTACATACGTGTGTGACCAAGCTGATCTCCCCCTCCCATATGTACTGTGTCTACATATGTGTGTGTGTGACCAGGCTGATCTCCCCCTTCCCATATGTGCTGTCTACATACGTGTGTGTGTGTGTGTGACCAGGCTGATCTCATCCTCCCATATGTGCTGTTTCTACATACGTGTGTGACCAGGCTGATCTCCCCCCTCCCATATGTGCTGTCTACATACGTGTGTGTGTGTGTCCCCTCCCATATGTGCTGTGTCTACATATGTGTGTGACCAGGCTGATCTCCCCCTCCCATGTGTGCTGTGTCTACATACGTGTGTGTGTGACCAGGCTAAGCTCCCCCTCCCATGTGTGCTGGGTCTACATACGTGTGTGTGACCAGGCTGATCTCCCCCTCCCATATGTGCTGTGTCTACATACGTGTGTGTTTGTGTGTGTGTGACCAGGCTGATCTCCCCCTTCCATATGTGCTGTGTCTACATACGTGTGTGTGTCCCCTCCCATATTTGCTGTGTCTACATACGTGTGTGTGACCAGGCTGATCTCCCCCTCCCATATGTGCTGTGTATACATACATGTGTGTGTGAGACCAGGCTGAGCCCCCCCCCCCCCCCCCCCCATATGTGCTGTGTCTACATACGTATGTGTGTGTAAGACCAGGCTGATCTCCCCCTCCCATATGTGCTGTGTCTACGTGTGTGTGAGAGACCAGGCTGATCTCCCCCTCCCATATGTGCTGTGTCTACATACGTGTGTGTGTGACCAGGCTGATCTCCCCCTCCTATATTTGCTGTGTCTACATACGTGTGTGTTTGTGTAAGACCAGGCTGATCTCCCCCTCCCATATGTGCTGTGTCTACATACGTGTGTGTATGAGAGACCAGGCTGATCTCCCCCTCCCATATGTGCTGTGTCTACATACATGTGTGTGTGACCAGGCTGATCCCCCCCCCCCCCCCAATATGTGCTGTTTGTACATATACGTGTGTGACCAGGCTGAACTCCCCCCTCCCATATGTGTTGTCTACATACGTGTGTGTGTAACCAGGCTGATCTCCCCCCTCCCATATGTGCTGTGTATACATACGTGTGTGTGTGTGTCCCCTCCCATATTTGCTGTCTACATACGTGTGTGTGACCAGGGTGATCTCCCCCTCCCATATGTGCTGTGTCTGCATACGTGTGTGAGACCAGGCAGATCTCCCCCTCCCGTATGTGCTGTGTCTACATACGTGTGTGTGACCAGGCTGATCTCCCCCTACCATATGTGCTGTGTCTATATACATGTGTGAACAGGCTGATCTCTCCCCTCCCATATGTGCTGTGTCTACATACATGTGTGTGTGACCAGGCTGATCTCCCCCTCCCATATGTGCTGTGTCTACATACGTGTGTGTATGAGAGACCAGACAGATCTCCCCCTCCCATGTGTGCTGTGTCTACATACGTGTGTGTGTGACCAGGCTGATCCCCCCCCCCAATATGTGCTGTCTACATACGTGTGTGAGACCAGGCTGATCTCCCCCTCCCATATGTGCTGTGTCTACATATGCATGTGTGACCAGGCTGATCTCCCCCTCCCATATGTGCTGTGTCTACATACGTGTGTGTGTGACCAGGCTGATCCCCCCCCCCCCCAATATGTGCTGTGTCTACATACGTGTGTGTGTGACCAGGCTGATCTCCCTCTCCCATATGTGCTGTGTCTACATACGCTTGTGTGACCAGGCTGACCCCCCCAATATGTGCGGTGTCTACATACGTGTATGTGACCAGGCTGATCTCCCCCTCCCATATGTGCTGTGTCTACATACGTGTGTATGAGAGACCAGGCTGATCTCCCCCTCTCATATGTGCTGTGTCTACATACGTGTTTGTGTGTGTGACCAGGCTGACCCCCCCCCCCAAATATGTGCGGTGTCTACATACGTGTATGTGACCAGGCTGATCTCCCCCTCCCATATGTGCTGTGTCTGACCAGGCTGATCCCCCCCCAATATGTGCTGTGTCTACATACGTGTGTGTGTGACCAGGCTGATCTCCCTCTCCCATATGTGCTGTGTCTACATACGCTTGTGTGACCAGGCTGATCTCCCCCTCCCATATGTGCTGTGTCTACATACGTGTTTGTGTGTGTGACCAGGCTGACCCCCCCCCCCCCCAAATATGTGCGGTGTCTACATACGTGTATGTGACCAGGCTGATCTCCCCCTCCCATATGTGCTGTGTCTACATACGTGTGTATGAGAGACCAGGCTGATCTCCCCCTCCCATATGTGCTGTGTCTACATACGTGTGTATGAGAGACCAGGCTGATCTCCCCCTCTCATATGTGCTGTGTCTACATACGTGTGTGTGTGACCAGGCTGATCCCCCCCCCCCCCCCCCCCAATATGTGCTGTCTACATACGTGTGAGAGACCAGGCTGATCTCCCCCTCCCATATGTGCTGTGTCTACATATGCATGTGTGACCAGGCTGATCTCCCCCTCCCATATGTGCTGTGTCTACATACGTGTGTGTGTGTGACCAGGCTGATCCCCCCCCCCCCCCAATATGTGCTGTGTCTACATACGTGTGTGTGTGACCAGGCTGATCTCCCTCTCCCATATGTGCTGTGTCTACATACGCTTGTGTGACCAGGCTGATCTCCCCCTCCCATATGTGCTGTGTCTACATACGTGTTTGTGTGTGTGACCAGGCTGACCCCCCCCCCCAAATATGTGCGGTGTCTACATACGTGTATGTGACCAGGCTGATCTCCCCCTCCCATATGTGCTGTGTCTACATACGTGTGTATGAGAGACCAGGCTGATCTCCCCCTCTCATATGTGCTGTGGCTACATACGTGTTTGTGTGTGTGACCAGGCTGACACCCCCCCCCCCCCCAAATATGTGCGGTGTCTACATACGTGTATGTGACCAGGCTGATCTCCCCCTCCCATATGTGCTGTGTCTACATACGTGTGTGTGTGTGACCAGGCTGATTTCCCCCCCCCCCAATATGTGCTGTGTCTACATACGTGTGTGTGTGACCAGGCTGATCTCCCTCTCCCATATGTGCTGTGTCTACATACGCTTGTGTGACCAGGCTGATCTCCCCCTCCCATATGTGCTGTGTCTACATACGTGTTTGTGTGTGTGACCAGGCTGACCCCCCCCCCCCCCCAATATGTGCGGTGTCTACATACGTGTATGTGACCAGGCTGATCTCCCCCTCCCATATGTGCTGTGTCTACATACGTGTGTGTGACCAGGCTGATCCCCCCCCCCCCCCAATATGTGCTGTGTCTACATACGTGTGTGTGTGACCAGGCTGATCTCCCCCTCCCATATGTGCTGTGTCTACATACGTGTGTATGAGAGACCAGGCTGATCTCCCCCTCTCATATGTGCTGTGTCTACATACGTGCGTGTGACCAGGCTGATCCCCCCCCCCCCAATATGTGCTGTCTACATACGCGTGTGTGTGAGTGACCAGGCTGACCTCCCCCTCCCATATGTGCTGTCTACGTGTGTGTGTATGAGAGACCAGGCTGACCTCCCCCTCCCATATGTGCTGTCTACATGCGTGTGTGTGAGCAGGATGATCTCCCCCTCCCATATGTGCTGTCTACATATGTGTGTGTTTGTGACCAGGCTGATTTCCCCCTCCCATATGTGCTGTGTCTACATACATGTGTGTGTGACCAGACTGATCTCCCATATGTGCTGTTTCTACATACGTGTGTGAGACCAGGCTGATCTCCCCCTCGTGCTGTGTCTACATACATGTGTGTGTGAGAGACCAGGCTGATCTTCCCATCCCATATGTGATGTGTCTACATACGTGTGTGACCAGGCGGTCCCCCCCCCCCCCCATATGTGCTGTGTCTACATATGGGTGTGTGACCAGGCTGATCTCCCCCTCTCATATTTATTGTATCTACATACGTATGTGTGTGTGACCAGGCTGATCTCCCCCTCCCCCAATATGTGCTGTGTCTACATACGTGTGTGTAAAACCAGGCTGATCTCCCCCTCCCATATGTGCTTTGTCGGTATATGTGTGGGAGACCAGACTGATCTCCCACCTCCCATATGTGCTGTGTCTACATACGTGTGTGACCAAGCTGATCTCCCCCCTCCCATATGTGCTTTCTACATACGTGTGTGTGACCAAGCTGATCTCCCCCTCCCATATGTGCTGTGTCTACATACGTGTGTGTGACCAGGCTGATCTCCCCCTCGTGCTGTGTCTACATACGTGTGTGTGAGACCAGGCTGATCTCCCCCTACCATATGTGCTGTGTCCTACGTGTGTGTGTGAGCAGGCTGATCTCCCCCTCCCATATGTGCTGTCTACATACGTGTGTGACCAGGCTGATCTCCCCCTCCCATACGTGTGTGTGACCAGGCTGATTCCCACCCCCCATATGTGCTGTGTCTACATACGTGTATGTGACCAGGCTGATCTCCCCCTCCCATATGTGCTGTGTCTACGTGTGTGTGTGGGACAAGGCTGATCTCCCCCTCCCATATGTGCGGTGTCCTACGTGTGTGTGTGTGTGAGCAGGCTGATCTCCCCGTCCCATATGTGCTGTGTCTACATACATGTATGTGTGTGTGTGACCAGGCTGATCTCCCCCTCCCAGATTTGCCCGTATCTACATACATGTGACCATGCTGATTCCCCCCTCCCATATGTGGCCGGGACTACATACATGTGACCATGCTGATCCACCCCTATATGTGCCAATGTGTACATGCACGTGCCGTTGTGTCACTATGCTGATTACTCTCTCCCCCCCCCCCTATGTGCAAGTACTACCATGCTTCTGGGACTGTGCTGATCTCTCATGTGCCCATGTCTACATGCACGTGTGACCAGGCTGACCCCCCTTATGTGCCAGCTTCTACATACATGTGTGTGTGAGAGACCAGGCTGATCTTCCCATCCCATATGTGATGTGTCTACATACGTGTGTGACCAGGCGGTCCCCCCCCCCCCCCATATGTGCTGTGTCTACATATGGGTGTGTGACCAGGCTGATCTCCCCCTCTCATATTTATTGTATCTACATACGTATGTGTGTGTGACCAGGCTGATCTCCCCCTCCCCCAATATGTGCTGTGTCTACATACGTGTGTGTAAAACCAGGCTGATCTCCCCCTCCCATATGTGCTTTGTCGGTATATGTGTGGGAGACCAGACTGATCTCCCACCTCCCATATGTGCTGTGTCTACATACGTGTGTGACCAAGCTGATCTCCCCCCTCCCATATGTGCTTTCTACATACGTGTGTGTGACCAAGCTGATCTCCCCCTCCCATATGTGCTGTGTCTACATACGTGTGTGTGACCAGGCTGATCTCCCCCTCGTGCTGTGTCTACATACGTGTGTGTGAGACCAGGCTGATCTCCCCCTACCATATGTGCTGTGTCCTACGTGTGTGTGTGAGCAGGCTGATCTCCCCCTCCCATATGTGCTGTCTACATACGTGTGTGACCAGGCTGATCTCCCCCTCCCATACGTGTGTGTGACCAGGCTGATTCCCACCCCCCATATGTGCTGTGTCTACATACGTGTATGTGACCAGGCTGATCTCCCCCTCCCATATGTGCTGTGTCTACGTGTGTGTGTGGGACAAGGCTGATCTCCCCCTCCCATATGTGCGGTGTCCTACGTGTGTGTGTGTGTGAGCAGGCTGATCTCCCCGTCCCATATGTGCTGTGTCTACATACATGTATGTGTGTGTGTGACCAGGCTGATCTCCCCCTCCCAGATTTGCCCGTATCTACATACATGTGACCATGCTGATTCCCCCCTCCCATATGTGGCCGGGACTACATACATGTGACCATGCTGATCCACCCCTATATGTGCCAATGTGTACATGCACGTGCCGTTGTGTCACTATGCTGATTACTCTCTCCCCCCCCCCTATGTGCAAGTACTACCATGCTTCTGGGACTGTGCTGATCTCTCATGTGCCCATGTCTACATGCACGTGTGACCAGGCTGACCCCCCTTATGTGCCAGCTTCTACATACATGTGTGACCAGGCTGTTTCCCCATTTGTGACAGTGCACATACATGTGAGACCAGGCTACCCTTCCCCATATATGCCCATGCTGACACCCCATATGTGCCAGTGTAACAATGCTGATCTCCCATATGTGTTTGTGTCTATGTATGACTAGGCTACCCCCCCCCCCCCCCCCAATATGTGCCTGTGTACATATGTGACCAGGCGGATCCCTCATATGCGCTGTTACTATTCCCTAATCTTATCCATTACTACGTGGAAGCACCAGGTCTGTGTTATCTTTAGATTCTATTGGGAACGGCCACCCCATTCCCACATGTGTGGGTCGCGCAACCCGTACAGTCGCCGAACACCCCCCCCCCCATATCTATCGCTTATCAGGCAAAAAGAAAGTAGAATATACAAATTTCTTTTATTATAGAAATAAAAAAATTCCAGTTTGTATAAAAGCTGACTGTTCCTCCCTGTACAAATATCCAGCCTCCCCCCAATCAGTCTGTGAGCGTCCAGTATCGGGGGAGAAGTCTCTATAAATATACTCTATAATTCTGATTTACATATATACATATAGCTACACTACGGACCCTCCCGCTGAGGAGGAAATACTGTCACGTCACTGCTGCCTCCTATAGATTCCCAGATCTCTGCCCGCGAGACCCCTGTGCCGGACAGTCCCGTGTCCACCTGTGGAAAGTGCACGTTTGTCACATGTCTTTGGCTACATAAACACTGTGTGCGTCTTCTAGACGCAGAGGGGCGTTCCGTGGTGATCCACCTGTGCGCCCCGAGGTCACCCTGTTTCCTTGCTTCCTGGCCCATATATTGGGGTCCTGCATCAGAGGCCGAGGCACAGGAGTACGGGCAGCAAGAGTCCCATGGTGGCGAGCGAGGCGGATCTGCTGGCAGCGTTTTGGGCCACACTCTTCAGGACCCCTGGCAGCGCCACTGCTGGCTCATCTAGAGAGAGAGAGAGAGAGAGAGAGGGGGAGTGAGTGAGAGACCCTCCGCAGCAAACATCTGCAATCGTTAGGTCAGGAGACCCCCTTACACTAATTCCCTCTGCAGCAGGGAGTGGACGGGTTGCAGCATCTGGTTCTGATTTAGGGAGGATGGGCGGGGTGATGCTCTGCAGCTCTCCCAGGACCAGTATAAGTGGAGCTGGCCCAGGAGCCTGGTGCAATGCTCTGTATGTGACTTACCTGCTAGGGCTCTGCCTCCTGCCGTGTGCACATTGGTAGCCGGCTGCTGCGCTGTGGAGAGAGAAGGGGGATGTTATTATATACAATATTCCCTGCGCTCTCCAGCCTTTGGCCCTGGAGCTTGCAATCTGTTCCAAGTCTTGTGGCTACTTACTGGCACTGCCGGCTACGTGGACTTTGAGCTTCAGGCAGGACTCTCCGTGGTGGTGGATGGGTTTGGCTGGAAGGAGAAGAAGCAGATGTTACAGTCCGGACAATGCACAGAGCGGAGACAATGCCCCAGCAGGAACCCCCCCACCCCCCCTTCTGATGAGGTTTATGGGAATGTGTTGTGTGGATGACTCTGTACAGTGCCTGGATCTGACTGCGGCCTCCCCCGATTCCCCGGTCTGACACACCTAGCTCGCTTGTAGAGACAGGCTTACCCCCCCCTCCGCCTGGCGTGTCCTGCCCATGCATGTGCCATGTCCCTGCCAGCACGGACTCGTTACTCAGTCATATGTCTCTGTAACAAAGGGAAGGATTACAGGCAGGATCCTCCATAACACAGCTGTGTGTATACCGTCCTGTGAGGGAGGACCCCCCCCCCCCCTCCCCGGCCCAGTGAGCTGACACTCTAGTGACACACGTATACTGACAAGATATAGTAGTAGCTGTGTGTATACCGTCCTGTGAGGGAAGACACCCTCCCCCCCCCTCCCCTGACCCAGTGAGCTGACACTCGTATACTTACAGATATAGTAGTAGCTGTGTCCTTCCTTGAACTCCTTCCCCAGGCTGAAGGCCGTGTACCTCAGGAACTTCTCCCGGAACTTCTCCGGCCCGTGGGGGGCGAATGGGTTGTTACACTCCCAGCGCACCTGGTTTTTGGAGAGCGGTTTGCAGGTTTCGTACTCCTCTACGTCCACCAAGAACAAGGTGTAACGCTCCACCGCCTGGCCCGCGGTGCTGTCATCCTCGTAGTGAGGGCACACGATGTCCAGATAGTCATTACGTCGCACTGTCACGGTGTAGTCATCCCAAAGGAACCTGAGGAGAAAGCGAGAGGTTATCCCAATGGCTCCGGCCACATCACACCTCGCTGCTGACGTATCCCGCCACTCCAAGAACTTTTATTGGTTAATTACCACAAACAAACAGCCCAAGGCTGTAAATACCGGCTGTCGGCGTGTGACGGGCGCTGTAGCGTGTGAGGTCATTCTGTGGAAGGGGTGGGGATATGTTGATAAACATGAGCTCTCAGAGCTTGTTTCATGGCCCCGAGCTGAGACTGACTACGGATGATGGAAAGTGCCTCTGCGTAATGATGAGTCAGCCGATGTCCGCCAGGTGTGCACCCCACAGTCATGATACATGTGATAAAGAACACGGTACACGTATGATGAGTCAGTCCTGTCAGCCAGATGCAGTATGGCCCACAGTCGGGATCTATGTAACACGCTGTACATATGCAGAGAAAGCTTGTTTACACCACGGTGTCAGGTGGGAATAGCTCTGCCTCACCCCATAACTTGTGCAATGTCTGCCGGATGTCTCGCCCTCCCTGCTCCATCTGGGGGGGGACACAGCTTCCCACTCACTCGCACCTCACACTCCTTCTGGGATACATTGTACCCTTGGTCCATTGGTGACACGCACAGGACCGCCCATCAGATCAGAATGGGAAGGAAATGACATCCGATATGACCCAATTTAATCGGCCGATGTCTCCAGATGGCTCTCGTGTAGGGGGCCTCTAGGGGGCAAGGCTGACAGTCCCCCATATGGGGTTATTCCCCCCCCCCCCCCCCCTCCCTCAGCGAGGTGACTGCCTGGGTCAGTGTGAGCTTCTAATCTGATTAGACTATGCAAATTGCCACAGAATATGGCCGCTTCCAATTCTCACCTTTATATGCTAGACTGTAAGCTCTTGTGGACAGTATTCCATTATAACATAATGGTGCTGGGAGTCAGGCATTTGGTGCACAGACCATCTTGTCATTATCCTGCTAATCCCATCACATCCTCATTAGCCAGACACAGTGTCTCCAGCCGATGCTGCAGGAGTCACCAGGTCAGAGACATCCGACACCTGGTATGTGGCCATGTCCCTAGCAGGTCGTGGTGTGGGAACAGGAGGATGGAGGGCTGTTGGCCTGGCCAGGGACCCCAGCAGAGGTACAGGAACCTACCAGTGCTGTGCCACGTGGGGAGCGGGCAGCATGTAACGCTGAGCTAATCACTCTGGCGCAAATGGGGCAGGCTGCAGTGTACCCCTCTCTCTCTCTTGTACAGATGGAGCAGGCTACAGTGTACCTCTCTCTCTGGCACAGATGGGCAGGCTGCAGTTACCTCTCTTTGTGCAGATGGAGCAGGCTACAGTGTACCTCTCTCTGGCGCAGATGGGGCAGGCTGCAGTGTACCTCTCTCTGGCAAAGATGGGGCAGGCTGTAGTGTAGGATGGTGTAATGGTTAGCATTACTGCCTCACAGCGCTTAGGTCATGGGTTCGATCCCACCATGGCTCTAACTGTGCGGAGTTTGTATATTCTCCCCGTGCTTGCGTGGGTTTACTCCGGGTACTCCGGTTTCCTCCCACAATCCAAAAATCTACAGATAGGTTAATTGGCTTCCAACAAAATTAACCCTAGAATGTCTGTGTGTGCATGTACATGTGGTAGGGAATATAGATTGTAAGCTCACTGGGGCAGGGACTGATGTGAATGTTCAAATATTCTCTGTAAAGCGCTGCGTAATATGTGTGCGCTATATAAGAAACTGTTAATAAATAATAGTGTACCTCTCTCTGGTCACAGATGGGGCAGGCTGCAGTGTACCTCTCTCTGTGGAACAGATGGGGCAGGTTGTAGTGTACCACTCTCTGTGGAACAGATGGGGGCAGGTTGTAGTGTACCACTCTCTCTGTGGCACAGATGGGGCAGGCTGCAGTGTACCTCTCTCTCTGTGTGGCACAGATGGGGCAGGCTGCAGTGTACCACTCTCTCTGTGTGGCACAGATGGGCAGGCTGCAGTGTACCACTCTCTCTGGCACAGATGGGGCAGGCTGCAGTGTACCACTCTCTCTGTGCACAGATGGGGCAGGCTGCAGTGTACCTCTCTCTGTGGCACAGATGGGGCATGCTGTAGTGTACCTCTCTCTCTCTGTGGCACAGATGGGGCATGCTGTAGTGTACCTCTCTCTCTCTGTGGCACAGATGGGGCATGCTGTAGTGTACCTCTCTCTCTCTGTGGCACAGATGGGGCAGGCTGCAGTGTGCCTCTCTCTCTCTGTGGCACAGATGGGGCAGGCTGTAGTGTGCCTCTCTCTCTCTCTCTGTGGCACAGATGGGGCAGGCTGCAGTGTGCCTCTCTCTCTGTGGCACAGATGGGGCATGCTGTAGTGTAACTCTCTCTCTCTGTGGCACAGATGGGGCATGCTGTAGTGTACCTCTCTCTCTCTGTGGCACAGATGGGGCAGGCTGTAGTGTACACCTCTCTCTCTCTCTGTGGCACAGATGGGGCAGGCTGTAGTGTACACCTCTCTCTCTCTGTGGTACAGATGGGCAGGCTGCAGTGTGCCTCTCTCTGTGGCACAGATGGGGCAGGCTGTAGTGTACACCTCTCTCTCTCTCCGTGGCACAGATGGGGCATGCTGTAGTGTACCTCTCTCTCTCTGTGGCACAGATGGGGCAGGCTGTAGTGTACCTCTCTCTCTCTGTGGTACAGATGGGGCAGGCTGTAGTGTGCCTCTCTCTCTCTCTGTGGCACAGATGGGGCAGGCTGCAGTGTGCCTCTCTCTCTCTCTGTGGCACAGATGGGGCAGGCTGTAGTGTACACCTCTCTCTCTCTCTGTGGCACAGATGGGGCAGGCTGTAGTGTACACCTCTCTCTCTCTCTCTGTGGCACAGATGGGGCAGGCTGTAGTGTACCTCTCTCTCTGTGGCACAGATGGGGCAGGCTGTAGTGTACCTCTCTCTCTGTGGTACAGATGGGGCAGGCTGTAGTGTGCCTCTCTCTCTGTGGCACAGATGGGGCAGGCTGTAGTGTACACCTCTCTCTCTCTGTGGTACAGATGGGGCAGGCTGTAGTGTACCTCTCTCTCTCTCTGTGGCACAGATGGGCAGGCTGCAGTGTGCCTCTCTCTCTCTGTGGCACAGATGGGGCAGGCTGTAGTGTACACCTCTCTCTCTCTCTCTCTCTGTGGCACAGATGGGGGCAGGCTGTAGTGTACCTCTCTCTCTGTGGCACAGATGGGGCAGGCTGTAGTGTACACCTCTCTCTCTGTGGCACAGATGGGGCAGGCTGTAGTGTACCTCTCTCTCTCTGTGGCACAGATGGGGCATGCTGTAGTGTGCCTCTCTCTCTCTCTCTGTGGTACAGATGGTGCAGGCTGTAGTGTACCTCTCTCTCTGTGGCACAGATGGGGCAGGCTGCAGTGTGCCTCTCTCTCTCTGTGGCACAGATGGGGCAGGCTGCAGTGTGCTCTCTCTCTCTCTCTCTTGGCACAGATGGGGCAGGTTGTAGTGTACTCTCTCTCTCTGTGGTACAGATGGGGCAGGGCTGTAGTGTACCCCTCTCTCTATCTCTCTCTCTGTGGCACAGATGGGGCAGGCTGTAGTGCCTCTCTCTCTCTCTGTGGCACAGATGGGGCAGGCTGTAGTGTGCCTCTCTCTCTGTGGCACAGATGGGGCAGGCTGTAGTGTACCTCTCTCTCTGTGGTACAGATGGGGCAGGCTGTAGTGTACCCCTCTCTCTGTGGCACAGATGGGGCAGGCTGTAGTGTGCCTCTCTCTCTCTCTCTGTGGTACAGATGGGGCAGGCTGTAGTGTACACCTCTCTCTCTCTGTGGCACAGATGGGGCAGGCTGTAGTGTACACCTCTCTCTCTCTGTGGCACAGATGGGGCAGGCTGCAGTGTGCCTCTCTCTCTCTGTGGCACAGATGGGGCATGCTGTAGTGTGCCTCTCTCTCTCTGTGGCACAGATGGGGGCAGGCTGCAGTGTACCTCTCTCTCGGTGGTACAGATGGGGCAGGCTTTAGTGTGCCTCTCTCTCTGTGGCACAGATGGGGCAGGCTGCAGTGTACCTCTCTCTCGGTGGTACAGATGGGGCAGGCTGTAGTGTACCACTCTCTCTGGCACAGATGGGGCAGGCTGCAGTGTACCTTTCTTTCTGTGGTACAGATGGGGCAGGCTGTAGTGTGTGTTTAGGCTGCACTCCCAGTTCTGTGTTTGCCATCACCAAGGCTGTATTGTTGAGCTACTCCCTGTTTATAGCTGATCGCATTGTCTCCAGACGGGGGGGAGGGACAGACGTGAGAAGTGGCCTTTGTTCTGGGAATTCATTTCAGCCTAATGAAGCCTATTAACGAGTATAAGTGCCACTCGCTAACGTGGAAAGTGCTCGGCCAGTTCTGTTGTCATTGGCGTGCTATGTGACTGTAACCAGGGCCTGCACTCACGTGTGTGGCGTGTACACAGACTGGGATACACAACCGATCATCGTCAGCTATCGCCATAAGATGCGCATGCGGCAGGGAGGATTGGCAGGGGCAGCTAAGGATCTGCTGGGGGTGGGGGGTGAAGTGTGTGTGGGGGACACTTACATGTCAGTGGCATGTGTCGGCAGCTCAGCCCAGGCATACCACCGGAGGGGTTCTAATAAGTCTGAAGATAATGCTTTGTCAAAAAGTTCTCTCTGTGAAATCGCTCATCTTACTCCAGCCTCACCCCTCCCGTATGGCGCCGTGCCTCCCCCGTTGCCCACAGTATGGTGCCGTGCCTCCCCGTTGCCCACAGTACGGCGCAGTGCCCCCTCCGCCATATCACGCACAGCACAGAATCTGCCTTCAGCACAGCACCATATGTACTCTATACTGCCCCAGATGCCTCCTCCGTGTGTACAGTCAGGGCAGGTCTGACATTCCTGCCACACTGCTGGGAACTGGTAATTCCACTTTCCTCTAACTCCACCACCAGTAATCTGACCCCAAGCAGCGGCTGATGCGTGAGATAAGCCCCACTGGGCAGAAACATGCCCCCACCCCTCCCCCCTCACACATGGGACTCGGCTCACCTTTGTGTTTGTAGAGAATTCCCAACTAATCACATTTTACGCTAAAGCCAGAAATCATTACAGCCTAGGAGACGGAGCCAAGTAGATTGCAAGCTCCTGGGAGTAGCTGAGAATGTAATGGTAGGGGAGTGGCGGTGTTCGTCTTGGCAGGCCTAGCTGTCTGCCTGTAGGGCCGGCTGTGAGAAGGCTGTGCGTGTACCCAGCAGGAATGTGACACGGCCGAGTGCAAGCTCTCCGGACCTGGCACCGGGACTGGGGAGTGAGGGGCAGCCCGGGCACCCACTCACTGTCCAGTAATGCTATGCTGCGTCACTACATCATTATTATCCAGTTACTGTACTGTGCTGCGTCACTACATCATTATTATCCAGTTACTGTACTGCGTCACTACATCATTATTATCCAGTTACTGTACTGCGCTGCATCACTACATCATTATTATCCAGTTACTGTACTGCGCTGCGTCACTACACCATGCAATCCAGTTACTGTACTGCGCTGCGTCACTACACCGTGCAATCCAGTTACTGTACTGCGCTGCGTCACTACACCGTGCAATCCAGTTACTGTACTGCACTGCGTCACTACACCGTGCAATCCAGTTACTGTACTGCGCCGCATCTCCACAGTGGTGCAATCCAGTTACTGTACTGCGCCGCGTCACTACACCGTTGCAATCCAGTTACTGTACTGCATCACTACACTGGTGCTATCCAGTTACTATACTGCGCTGCGTCACTATGTAACTGTACTGCACTGCATCACTACACCGTTGAAATACAGTTACTGTCCTGCGCCGCTCAACTACACTGGTGCAATCCAGTTACTGTACTGCGTCACTATGTAACTGTACTGCGCCGCATCTCTACACTGGTGCAATCCAGTTACTGTGCTGCATTACTATGTAACTGTACCGCGCCGCATCACTACACCGGTGCTATTCGGTTACTGTAGTGCGTCACTACACCGGTGCTATCCGGTTACTGTACTGCACTGCGTCACTATGTAACTGTACTGCGCCGCATCACTACACCGGTGCCATCCAGTTACTGTACTGCACAGTACCCAGTCACTACACTGGCAGCCCCACACAGTACATACACACACACACACGGTTCAGCGTCCCCAGGCAGCGCGGAGAGATGGGCGTTATAGGCCCTACATACGCAGAGATGTGTGCCAGAGATACATAACGGGAGATTCAGCACAAGAGATTTCACTAATTGGCTCATTTCAGACAATGAGCCACATACAGAGAGATTTGTGTCAGAGATTCATAATGGCAGATTCAGCATGAGAGATTTCAAATCTCTCACAGAAACTTCAGGGAAATAAAAAAAGTATTCAAAATTTTAATAAAGGGGTTGAACTAAAGCCTGGGGGAGTGTCACCTTTGTCATTATTTATATATATATATATATATATATATATATATATATATGGAATCGGTACATCTGTCAGAATGAACTTAGGTCTACAGTCATTAGGTCGACCCCATTAGGTCGACTGGCAGGAAGGTCGACCTGATTTAATGTCGACATGGGCCAAGGTCGACAGGACTTAAGGTCGAATTTGCATAAATGTCGACATGAGGAAGGTCGACTGGTCATAAGGTCGACATGGGTTTTT
This sequence comes from Crinia signifera, assembly GCF_055691185.1. Taxonomy (NCBI): domain Eukaryota; kingdom Metazoa; phylum Chordata; class Amphibia; order Anura; family Myobatrachidae; genus Crinia; species Crinia signifera. The sequence goes on along the minus strand of NC_139228.1, from coordinate 6,532,746 downwards.
CACTGTTTTTTTATCCAAATGTCGACACAGTCGACATGGACACAGTTGGCAATGAGAATCGGACCCTCGCATAGCCTGTCGGCACATGTCGGCTCAAAAAACAGTGAAAAACCCATGTCGACCTTATGACCAGTCGACCTTCCTCATGTCGACCTTTATGCAAATTCAACCTTAAGTCAGGTCGACCTTGGCCCATGTCGACCTTAAGTCAGGTCGACCTTCCTGCCAGTCGACCTAGTGGGGTCGACCTAATGACTGTAGACCTAAGTTCATTCTAATAGATGACCGCTTCCCCTATAAAATGCAGTATAGGCGCAAATCAATGTGCGCTGGTGGCCCAGCGCACATTCACTTGGAGCGGGCACCACACAGGGAGAGCCGGATCATCTCCATTATATATCTATCTATATTGGTGGCAGTGGTTATATATATATATATATATATATATATATATATATATATATATATATATATATATATATATATATATATATATATATAGGGAAGGCTTGTTATTGGTGGCAGTGGTGTTATATATATATATATATATATATATATATATATATATATATATATATATATATATATATATATATATATATATAACTAGGGAAGCCTTCTCATTGGCGGCAGTGGTTTTATTATATAGAAATAAATAGGGGTGCCTTATCATTGGTGGCAGTGGAGCTGCAGCAGCAGGGGGACGTCTGAGCGGGCAGGCGGCTTGAAGTACATCGCCGCCCGAGGAGGACAGGTGACGGGGACCGGGAGTTGCTGCGGGTAGGCAGCAGATTTGTCCAGTGTTTTCCCCCTGCTCCGTCTCCGTGCGGCGAGCAGGGGGAGGGGGGAGGGAGCAGGGGGAGGCGGTGCGGCGGCGGGTCTTTACGTGCGGCGAGCAGGGGGGGCGGCGTCCGGCGTGGCAAGGGGGGCGGCGTTGTGGGACATCAGGGCGTCGCTCAGAAGGCCCTGCTCACATCCGAGGCCACATATGAGCAGGAGCTTCTGAGCGACTGCTCTTGATTGACGGGCAGGTCCGTTCTGAATCTTGTGCAGATTCAGAACGGCGGGGGCGCGCATGCAAATCGCTGTGTGGGCTATACACACAGCGATTTACATGCATTTTCAGGCATTTTCTGAGTGATTTAGTAAAATCGCTCAGAAAGTGCCTGAAAATTGTGCTGTGTGTGGGGGCCATTAGTTACATACAAGTTTGGGGCTGGGCGTGAGAATGCTGGAGCTGTTTTATGGAGGCATCACAGAGGAGTCTATGACGGCTCGGGTCAGCCTGGCAGCACTGGCCCAGGCCCCCATCCCCCACACAGAAAAATCTGTGTGGGGAAAGCAATGCTGAGATAACAAGGCTCCAGTCCCCAGACCTTGATAGCATGTATGTAGCAGGTAATAATAGTATGTACACACATTCCACAGCACTGAACACAGAATATTCTCATTTACTTCACATCGTATGTACACTGGTCACACGTGCGCAGAATGTATGACTATAGTACGGTATAGATGGTGTGTGTGTGTGTGTGTGTGTGTATAGTACCATATAGATGGTGTGTGTGTACAGTAGGTGTGTCTAGTATAGATTGTGTATGTATATGCGTATTACAGTAACGTTGGGATGTGTGTAGTACAGTATGGACTGTGTGTGTATATAATATATATATATATATATATATATATATATATATATATATATATATATACATACATACACTCTCATTTTAATATTTTGCAGTTTTATTGATCAATAAGTTATTTTTATAACAATAGGTGCACCCAAATAAAAGGACATCCTTCTCTTGTTGTTATATCTCTCCTTGTCCTAGGGTTGCACACCCCCAGCCTTATACCTATTACTGTATTGAAACCAATCACTTAAGGGGGTCCTCACATGCAAAATGTATTGAGTCTTGTGCGACTGGCACCCTCTTCTTAAGTATGTATGTATGTATGGTATGTATATACACACACTTTCTATAGTACAGTATAGATGGTGTATGTATATTGTACAGTATATATTGTTTGTATAGTACAGTATAGATGTGGTGTGTGTATAGTACAGGATATGGTGTATATCATACATAAGTGTGTGTATATAGTACGGTATAGATATGGTGTGTACAGTAGATGGTGTGTGTATAGTACAGTATAGATATGGTGTGTACAGTAGATGGTGTGTGTGTATAGTACAGTATAGATATGGTGTGTGTAGTATAGATATGGTGTGTACAGTAGATGGTGTGTGTATATAGTACAGTATAGATATGGTGTGTGTATATAGTACAGTATAGATATGGTGTGTGTATATAGTACAGTATAGATATGGTGTGTACAGTATAGATTGTGTGTGTATAGTACAGTATAGATATGGCGTGTGTAGTACAGTATAGATATGGTGTGTACAGTAAATTGTGTGTATAGTACAGTATAGATGGTGTGTGTGTGTGTGTGTGTGTATATAGTACAGTATAGATATGGTGTGTAGTACAGTATAGATATGGTGTGTGTGTGTATATAGTAAAGTATAGATATGGTGTGTGTATATAGTAAAGTATAGATATGGTGTGTGTATATAGTAAAGTATAGATATGGTGTGTGTATATAGTAAAGTATAGATATGGTGTGTATAGTATAGATGGTGTGTGTGTATATAGTACAGTATAGATATGGCGTGTATAGTACAGTATAGATATGGTGTGTACAGTAGATTGTGTGTATAGTACAGTATAGATGGTGTGTGTGTGTATATATAGTACAGTATAGATATGGTGTGTAGTACAGTATAGATATGGTGTGTGTATATAGTACACTATAGATATGGTGTGTACAGTATAGATGGTGTGTGTATAGTACACTATAGATATGGTGTGTACAGTATAGATGGTGTGTGTGTGTATATAGTACAGTATAGATATGGTGTGTACAGTAGATGGTGTGTGTATAGTACAGTATAGATATGGTATGTAGTACAGTATAGATATGGTGTGTACAGTAGATGGTGTGTGTATAGTACACTATAGATATGGTGTGTACAGTATAGATGGTGTGTGTGTGTGTGTGTGTATATAGTACAGTATAGATATGGTGTGTACAGTAGATGGTGTGTGTATATAGTACAGTATAGATATGGTGTGTACAGTAGATGGTGTGTGTATAGTACAGTATAGATATGGTATGTAGTACAGTATAGATATGGTGTGTACAGTATAGATGTGGTGTGTGTGTGTGTGTGTATATAGTACAGTATAGATATGGTGTGTACAGTTAGATGGTGTGTGTATAGTACAGTATAGATATGGTGTGTGTATAGTACATTATTATAGACGGTATGTAGGTATAGTACAGTATTGATGGTGTGTGCATATAGTACAGTATAGATATGTTGTGTACAGTAGATGGTGTGTGTGTATAGTACATTAGACTGTAGGTATAGTACAGTATTGATGGTGTGTGTGTGTGTGTGTGTGTAGTACAGTCTGTATGTATATAGTATAGATATGGTGTGTACAGTATAGATGGTGTGTGTGTATAGTACAGTATTGATGGTGTGTGTGTGTGTGTGTATAGTACAGTATTGATGGTGTGTGTGGTACAGTATAGATGGTGGGTGTAGTACAGTATAGACGGTGTTTGTAGTACAGTATTGATGGTTGTGTGTGTGTGTGTGTAGTACAGTATTGATGGTGTGTGTAGTACAGTCTGTGTGTATATAGTACAGTATAGATATGATGTGTACAGTATTGAAGGTGTGTGTAGTACAGACTGTATATAGTACACTATAGATATGGTGTGTACAGTATTGATGGTGTGTGTGTGTGTAGTACAGTATTGATGGTGTGTGTGGTACAGTATAGATGGTGTGTGTAGTACAGTATAGACGGTGGGTAAATATAATATCAGCATAGATTGTGTGAGTGTTTGTGTACAATATAGTATCTGGCTGGAGGGGGAGGAATTCCCAGCACCTGCCTGATATTGAGCAATGGTGAGTCAGGTCCCACGAAGGGGGAGAGGGGGCAGCGCACCCTTATGTATGATCCATGTCACTGACCTGGAAACTACACCGTGCTGCAGACCATCTCGCCTGTACCAGGGAGACACTGCACAGTGCAACTAGTGCTGCAGACCATCTCGCCTGTACCAGGGAGACACTGCACAGTGCAACTAGTGCTGCAGACCATCTCGCCTGTACCAGGGAGACAGTGCAACTAGTGCTGCAGACCATCACACCTGGACCAGGGAGACACTGCAACTAGTGCTGCAGACCATCTCGCCTGTACCAGGGAGACCCTGCACAGGGCAACTAGTGCTGCAGACCATCACACCTGGACCAGGGAGACATTGCACAGGGCAACTAGTGCTGCAGACCATCTCGCCTCTACCAGGGAGACACTGCACAGGGCAACTAGTGCTGCAGACCATCTCGCCTGTACCAGGGAGACACTGCACAGTGCAACTAGTGCTGCAGACCATCACACCTGGACCAGGGAGACCCTACACAGTGCAACTAGTGCTGCAGACCATCACACCTGGACCAGGGAGACCCTACACAGTGCAACTAGTGCTGCAGACCATCACACCTGGACCAGGGAGACCCTACACAGTGCAACTAGTGCTGCAGACCATCACACCTGGACCAGGGAGACCCTACACAGCGCAACTAGTGCTGCAGACCATCACACCTGGACCAGGAAGACCCTACACAGCGCAACTAGTGCTGCAGACCATCTCCCTCTACCAGGGAGAAACGGCACAGGGCAACTAGTGCTGCAGACCATCTCCCTCTACCAGGGAGCCACGGCACAGTGCAACTAGTGCTGCAGACCATCTCGCCTGTACCAATGGGAGGGCTGCACACAGCGTAACATACGGCAGGACACCATGCACACAGGGTATCACAGAAGTACTGTACTACCAGGGCTGCAGAACATTGGACTGGTGCCAGGAGCGTAACAAAACATCAATCCTAAGGCATATTGCCAGTATGCCTGAAGGACATTGCTCCCAGACCTGCACAACATTGCACCGACAACAGTATGCCTGCAGGACAGAACTCCGAGGCTGCAGAGCATTGCATAGTCACCAGTATGCAGGACATTACACCAGGACATTACTACTAGGGCTGCAGGACATTGCACCAACACCAGTATACCTGCAGCAGGACATTACTCCCATGACTACAGGACATTGCATCAACACCAGGACATTATAGCCAGGGCTGCAGGACATTGCACCGGCACCAGTAGGGCTGCAGGACATTGCACCGGCACCAGTAGGGCTGCAGGACATTGCACCGGCACCAGTAGGGCTGCAGGACATTGCACCAACACATTACTCATTGGACAGTGCATCAACACCTGGACATTACGCCGACACCAGTATGGCTGCAGGACATTACTCCCAGGACTGCAGGACATTACTCCGACACAAATATGGCTGCAGGACATTACTTCCAAGGCTGCAGGACATTGCGCCAACACATTACTCCCAGGGCTGCAGCACATCGCACTCACCCCTTGTTGGTGCTGTTCCAGTACACAGTGTGGGTCTCAGCAGACACAGCCCAGGCACACAGCAGCAGCAGTACCCAGCAGCCGCAAAGCTCCATCTCCCCTGCAGCAGCTCAGATTGTGCAGGGTGGGGCAGCGGGCAGCTATATGTATGCCTCCGCCCTCCTCCTGCTGCATATTCATGAGGGGGCGGAGAGCAGGTCCCCGCCCCGCCCCACCCTCCACTAGTAGTATACCCGGCTACCGTACTATGTACCCACTGGTACACTGTTGTTGTTGTTGTTGTTGTTGTGCTGAGGGGAAAGGGGATGCGGTCAAAAATGGGGGGTCTTTCCCAGTGATGAGGGGGGACAGTGTGCTGGGGGGGTCTTTCCCAGTGATGAGGGGGGACAGTGTGCTGGGGGGGTCTTTCCCAGTGATGAGGGGGGACAGTGTGCTGGGGGGTCTTTCCCAGTGATGAGGGGGGACAGTGTGCTGGGGGGGTCTTTCCCAGTGATGAGGGGGGTCAGTGTGCTGGGGGGGGGGGGGTCTTTACCAGTGATGAGGGGGGACAGTGTGCTGGGGGGGTCTTTCCCAGTGATGAGGGGGGACAGTGTGCTGGGGGGGTCTTTCCCAGTGATGAGGGGGGACAGTGTGCTGGGGGGGTCTTTCCCAGTGATGAGGGGGGACAGTGTGCTGGGGGGGTCTTTCCCAGTGATGAGGGGGGACAGTGTGCTGGGGGGTCTTTCCCAGTGATGAGGGGGGACAGTGTGCTGGGGGGGTCTTTCCCAGTGATGAGGGGGGTCAGTGTGCTGGAGGGGGGGGGGGTCTTTACCAGTGATGAGGGGGGACAGTGTGCTGGGGGGGTCTTTCCCAGTGATGAGGGGGGACAGTGTGCTGGGGGGGTCTTTCCCAGTGATGAGGGGGGACAGTGTGCTGGGGGGGTCTTTCCCAGTGATGAGGGGGGACAGTGTGCTGGGGGGGTCTTTCCCAGTGATGAGGGGGGACAGTGTGCTGGGGGGGTCTTTCCCAGTGATGAGGGGGGACAGTGTGCTGGGGGGGTCTTTCCCAGTGATGAGGGGGGACAGTGTGCTGGGGGGGTCTTTCCCAGTGATGAGGGGGACAGTGTGCTGGGGGGGTCTTTCCCAGTGATGAGGGGGACAGTGTGCTGGGGGGGTCTTTCCCAGTGATGAGGGGGACTGTGTGCTGGGGGGTCTTTACCAGTGATGAGGGGGACTGTGTGCTGGGGGTCTTTCCCAGTAATGAGGGGGACAGTGTGCTGGGGGGTCTTTCCCAGTGATGAGGGGGACAGTGTGCTGGGGGTCTTTCCCAGTGATGAGGGGGACAGTGTGATTGGAGGGTCTCTCCTAGTGATGAGGGGGACAGTGTGATTGGAGGGTCTCTCCTAGTGATGAGGGGGACAGTGTGCTGGGGGGTCTTTCCCAGTGATGAAGGGGACAGTGTGATTGGAGGGTCTCTCCTAGTGATGGGGTGGTCTGGCTGATGGGGGTGGTGATCTTTCCCAGGTGCCTGCCTGGCTGTGTATGGGGGGGGGGGGGGGGGGGTGGTGAGTGAGTGTCAGCCTTGTGACTAATCTCTGCAGATAAGGCTGGTGGAGACTGCTGGTCTCTGAGACAGATTCCCCAGATTACACTGTCTATACATGATCTGTCTCCCATAATGGATGTGGAGCACATTACCTGAAGAGCTAACAATCTGTGACATCATTATTTACTTATTACCAGTCAGGAGTCAACGCCTGGTATTGGCATACATAGGACAAAAAGCAGAACATACATCATACCTTAAAGCAACATATAACATAACATGTTATACATACACACACACACACTACCTCTGGGGCAGCGGTGGGGGGTCCCTGACTGTGTGATGGGCAGTGGGGGGTGACAGGGCAGTGGGGGGTGACAGGGCAGTGGGGGCCTGCTCAGGAGGGGACTATGATTTTTACAGAACTATTTTTTCTCTCGTACACAAAAATCAGAAAAATGCAGAATAACCGGAGGTTGCGTGCGGCCCAGGTGAGGACAGGTGTGCACAGGACAACAGTACATACCATCCTATGACGTGGGACATGTTGTTTTCTTCTCCTCTGTGTAAATATGGCCATGACCTGGGTAACAGGTGTGTGGGGCTGGTTCTGTGCTATGGGCCCCCCCATGTTACCCAGCCCCCTGGAGGTGGGGGTAACAGGTGTGTGGGGCTGGTTCTGTGCTATGGGCCCCCATGTTACCCAGCCACCTGGAGGTGTGGGTAACAGGTGTGTGGGGCTGGTTCTGTGCTATGGGCCCCCCATGTTACCCAGCCCCCTGGAGGTGTGGGTAACAGGTGTGTGGGGCTGGTTCTGTGCTATGGGCCCCCCCATGTTACTCAGCCACCTGGAGGTGGGGGTAACAGGTGTGTGACAGTAAGCCGGGGCTCTTCCCATGTGCCCCATGATTTGGGGGTGACAGGCCAGGCTCTCTGTGAGCGGCTCCATCCGGGCCTGCCAGATATTACACTCCTAGGTGAGATGATGGCGTACCGCACACGTAACACTAGGCCGTATGGATGTCTGTGAGGTTAGGTAGAGGCGCACGTGCCTCCGCGCACACCTGGCAGCAACACTGATAAATATGATGCCAGTGTTATATGAGCTGTGAGATAAACTCCTGGTGTTATGTGTAGCTGCACGTCATACGTGATGGCATACTAATAACTCTGCCAGGAGCAGGGAGGGTGGGGTACCATCTGTGCAGTGACCTCACAGCGTGCCCACTAGGAGCGGGGGATCACCTGTACAGTGACCTCACAGCGTGCCCACAGGGAGCGGGGTACCACCTGTACAGTGACCTCACAGAGTGCCCACAGGGAGCAGGGGACCACCTGTACAGTGACCTCACAGCGTGCCCACTAGGAGCGGGGTACCACCTGTACAGTGACCTCACAGCGTGCCCACAGGGAGCGGGGTACCACCTGTACAGTGACCTCACAGAGTGCCCACAGGGAGCAGGGGACCACCTGTACAGTGACCTCACAGCGTGCCCACTAGGAGCGGGGTACCACCTGTACAGTGACCTCACAGAGTGCCCACAGGGAGCGGGGGACCACCTGTACAGTGACCTCACAGTGTGCCCACAGGGAGCGGGGTACCACCTGTACAGTGACCTCACAGAGTGCCCACAGGGAGCAGGGGACCACCTGTACAGTGACCTCACAGCGTGCCCACTAGGAGCGGGGTACCACCTGTACAGTGACCTCACAGAGTGCCCACAGGGAGCAGGGGATCACCTGTACAGTGACCTCACAGCGTGCCCGTAGGGAGCGGGGGACCACCTGTACAGTGACCTCACAGAGTGCCCACAGGGAGCAGGGGATCACCTGTACAGTGACCTCACAGCGTGCCCACAGGGAGCGGGGGACCACCTGTACAGTGACCTCACAGCGTGCCCGTAGGGAGCGGGGTACCACCTGTACAGTGACCTCACAGAGTGCCCACAGGGAGCAGGGGACCACCTGTACAGTGACCTCACAGCGTGCCCGTAGGGAGCGGGGGACCACCTGTACAGTGACCTCACAGCGTGCCCACAGGGAGCGGGGTACCACCTGTACAGTGACCTCACAGCGTGCCCACAGGGAGCAGGGGATCACCTGTACAGTGACCTCACAGAGTGCCCACAGGGAGCAGGGGATCACCTGTACAGTGACCTCACAGCGTGCCCGCAGGGAGCGGGGGACCACCTGTACAGTGCCCTCACAGCGTGCCCGTAGGGAGCGGGGGACCACCTGTACAGTGACCTCACAGAGTGCCCACAGGGAGCAGGGGACCACCTGTACAGTGACCTCACAGCGTGCCCGCAGGGAGCGGGGGACCACCTGTACAGTGACCTCACAGTGTGCCCACAGGGAGCGGGGGACCACCTGTACAGTGACCTCACAGGGAGCGGGGGATCACCTGTACAGTGACCTCACAGCGTGGCCACAGGGAGCGGGGGACCACCTGTACAGTGACCTCACAGTGTGCCCACAGGGAGCGGGGACCACCTGTACAGTGACCTCAGTGTCGGTGTGCTCCCTGTAGTGTGGGAAGCAGTGGGTGCGGGGGTGGGGGGTCAGTGTACTCCCTGTGGTGTGGGGTGTCATTGTACTCCCTGTGGTGTGGGTGTGGGGTGTCAGTGTACTCCCTGTTGTGTGGGGTGTCAGTGTACTCCCTGTGGTGTGGGGTCGGTGTACTCCCTGTGGTGTGGGGAGCAGTTGGTGTGGGGTGTCAGTGTACTCCCTGTTGTGTGGGGTGTCAGTGTACTCCCTGTGGTATGGGGTCGGTGTACTCCCTGTGGTGTGGGGAGGACTAATCCTTGTTCCTTGTGGTGTGGGGAGCAGTGGGTGTGGGGTGTCGGTGTACTGCCTGTGGTGTGGGGAGCAGTGGGTGTGGGGTGTCGGTGTACTGCCTGTGGTGTGGGGAGCAGTGGGTGTGGGGTGTCGGTGTACTCCCTGTGGTGTGGGGAGGAGTAATCCTTGTTCCTTGTGGTGTGGGGAGCAGTGGGTGTGGGGTGTCGGTGTACTGCCTGTGGTGTGGGGAGCAGTGGGTGTGGGGTGTCGGTGTACTCCCTGTGGTGTGAGGTCGGTGTATTCCCTGTGGTGTGGGGAGCAGTGGGTGTGGGGTGTCGGTGTACTCCCTGTGGTGTGGGGAGGAGTAATCCTTGTTCCTTGTGGTGTGGGAAGCAGTGGGTGCAGGGGACCCAGGGTACATGCAGACCTCAGCGTTCCTCAGCACGTTCCCTGTTTATGATCAGCACTGCACAGACCTTTCCCCCTGTGGCCTTGAGCTCCCGGCTGTTTACCTGCAGCATGTGACCCAGCTGTACTCACACACCTCACGTAGCACTGACACCTGGGAGCTGCCCGCCTGCTGCTTTTACTGATGTGTCTGTGTAATGGAAGGAATAGAGGGGGCCTCTGTACCAAGCACCCAGGGGCCCCTACACATAGCTACCTTCCTATTTCACTTGTGACGCGGGGGTATTTACACAATATCCTCACCAGATGCCCTGGGGTTCCCATAAACCTTAATCTGACCCTGGTACCAAGCTGAGACTGAAACATGGAATATACTGCCCAAATGCTTGGCCACAGAGCTCACTGCACTGACGACACTGTCCGCCATCTCTCCTGAGCATCCACTGTCACCTGTATCCTCTGAGCCCCCACATCTGGCCGGTGATGGGTAGGGGTGACTGAGTCACTGAGCCCCCACATCTGGCCGGTGATGGGTAGGGGTGACGGAGTCACTGAGCCCCCACATCTGGCCGGTGATGGGTAGGGGTGACGGAGTCACTGAGCCCCCACATCTGGCAGGTGATGGGTAGGGGTGACAGAGTCACTGAGCCCCCACATCTGGCAGGTGATGGGTAGGGGTGACTGAGTCACTGAGCCCCCCCATCTGGCAGGTGATGGGTAGGGGTGACGGAGGCTCTGAGCCCCCACATCTGGCAGGTGATGGGTAGGGGTGACGGAGGCTCTGAGCCCCCACATCTGGCAGGTGATGGGTAGGGGTGACTGAGTCACTGAGCCTCCACATCTGGCAGGTGATGGGTAGGGGTAACGGAGGCTCTGAGCCCCCACATCTGGCCGGTGATGGGTAGGGGTGACGGAGTCACTGAGCACCCCCAGAGCCAGATTAAGGTCTAAATGGGCCTGGAGCTGAAAATGATCAAGGGCCTATTATGTGCAGTAATAGGGGTTGTGGCCAGCACCTAATAATGTGGGGGGCGTGACCAGTGTTCTGGTTGGGTGGTCTGCTCATGGGTGTGTCTCTATTTGTGTAAATGCTTTCAACTAAATATATATGCCTGGAAAAGGCAGGGGGCTGGCATAGGAAAAATGCAGGGAGATATATTGGCGGGTGCCCTCCAAAGGTGCACCCGCAGGACGCCAATGTCCTAAGATACTTGCGGGGTGAGGCGACACTGCAGTCATAAAAATAATACTGAAAGCCGAAACTTGGTACACAACATTTCAGCACCTTTTATGTGGTAACCTAAGTTTACCAATACCATATACCCCTTATACAAATCATGCAACACAATAGTAACTCCTTATACTGTACTTGCTTCTTACACAGTGTGCTACATGGAATGAGCCAAAATTCACACTGACTGAGCCAAAATTCACACTATGGCACATGGATTGAGCCAAAATGCACATTATTATACCTCCTTAAGAACCATTAGAACCCCTCCTTAAAAGTGTCTGGGGACACTGGACCTACAGCTATACAAGTGGAGCACGGCGAACGGCGACATTCACCTGTCCGGAGCAGAGGTAACTATACCTACAATGGCTGTGACACATGATTCCCTGCAGCGTCCGCCCCCAGTGAAGTGCGTGCGGTCGGCTCTCTGACGCAGTGAGCTGGTCTCGATACTGCGGTCAGGTTTGTGGAAATAACAGCGAATATACTAACTAAGGTACTCTGCTACACTGTTTTGCTGGACTGTTCCCACATATATGGTATCGGAGGTTATACCCACAATACAGGTGCCTTTATATATTGAACTTCAAATTCATTGACCGCTATTATCTCTCCATGTGTAGCCATAAAGCTACAGATCAAGCGACTCTCTCATACTAAAAACGGGTCTGCCTGGACTGTTTCCACCTTTACAAATTAAATATAAAGTCCGGAAGTATTATATTCCCATGGAAATACTAATCTGAGAGGTTACTAATTAATTGGCTATTGGAGCATATGATCAATAGGGTCCATTGAAGTATACCACTAATTGGCAAAGTGTTACCTTCTTTTTTACACATTTGTATTAATTGAACTATTTAGGGATCTATACATTAATGTATATTATATACAATTTTTTATTAATGTTCTTTTGTGTGCAATATATTACAAATAAATAAGAATTTTATAACAGTTAAAATCTGAGTGTTCCCTGCTCTCTCTAGATACTGGTTTTCTTGTTTTTAACAATAGTAACCCCCTTATACTGTACTTGCCTCTTACACATTGTGACACATGGAATGAGCCAAAATCCACAATATGGCACACAGATTGAGTCAAAATTCATGTTATGCCACACAGATTAAGGCAAAATTCACATTTTGACACATGGATTGAGCCAAAATACACATTATTATACCAAACAGATTGAGCAATAATGCACAATATGATTTATAAATAGGGGCATTGCTCGCCAAAGGCGCGCATTAAAAATTTACACCATAATGCCCATTACATGTTAAGCCACACACCATAATGTCCATTACGTATTATGCCAAACACCATAATGCCTATTAAAAGTTATGCTACATAAGTGTTGCTTACCAAGATGTTCATTGCCAGGGGTTCCATGCTCATTGCCAGGGGTTCCATGCTCATTGCCATGTGGGATTACATGCTCATTGCCAATTGGGAATACATGCTTGCAGTAACTGGGGGACAGCCGCCGCCGGGCAGAAATTGAAGCCATTGACAGCCGGGCAGAGAGCAGGGGGCTGCCCGGCTGTATTCAGAGCACTGCATATCCCGGCTATTTGAAGTAATACCCCTTTCACACCAGAAAATGCAGGGATTTACCGGGGAATATGATCCCAGGATCCTGCAGGGACATTCCCGGACTGGCCCCTTTTACGCCAGCCTAGTCCCTGCATTTTCTGGTGCCCCAGCCCCCCTTTAAACAACCAGCTATATCTTTGGGACCAACTGACCCATTTACATGTAGGCTTCGAATGATTTTGGTCCCGTGAAACTGGGCCGATTGGTTCCAGAGAAATCAGTCAAACAACATGAACAGCCATTTCAGAAATGAAAAAAAAATTGGTTTACCCACAATATCTCTAGAACAAATGAACCCATATGGAGCAGGTATCAGATTGAAGGCCCAGCGATTTGGGTTCAACTGAGATCAACCTCAATCTTCTGTGATGCTGGAGGGGCAACTGGCAGCCATTGGAACCGGGTGGAGGTCGGAATTAGCCGGTCCCATGTTATCCTATGGGGAAAACGTTCCAGGTTTGCTTGGCGGTATCTCCGGTTCCCGGGGGGCTACTGACACGGGGCAGGGCTCGTTGGAAAGCCCTGACCCTCAGCTACAAAATGAGCCTATTTGGAGAATGGGCCTGGAGCTGTAGCTCCATCAGGCCCGTTGTTAATCTGGACCTGAGCACCCCCATCTGGCATGTGATGGGTAGGGGTGACGGAGTCACTGAGCCCCCTCATCTGGCCGGTGATGGGTAGGGGTGACGGAGTCACTGAGCCCCCACATCTGGCAGGTAATGGGTAGGGGTGACGGGGGACTCTGAGCCCCCACATCTGGTATTCTGTCTCCTCCGTTTCTAGGGGCACCTAATTTGCCATCTGTCTCCTTTCACAGAGTCTGTGAGGATTCCTGGCTACTTCTCCTGTGGTGGATTGGTTAAGTATAGATATTTCTAGAACTTGTAGTCTGTTTCTGGCTGTAGGACTACAAGCACCAGCAATCTTTAGAAGAAGTTCTCAGTCACTGGTATCCATTTATGTAGCTCTCCCATACTGGGGTCCTGCTATCAGTACCCATTTTATGGGAGTCCCTGACCAAGGGTCAGATTCTCTAAGCTTCAAAAGTGATAAAATGGAGAGTGATAAACAGCTGGCCAATCAGCTCCTGTCTGACATTTTTCAAACACAGTCTGTGACATGGCAGGTAGGAGCTGATTGGCCGGCTGTTTATCACTCTCCATTTTATCCCTTTTGAAGTTTAGAGAATCTGGCCTCATTACCTGTAGTTCCTGTCCTACACTGACTGCACATGACTGCAGCTGTCCCTGGCTTATACGCATAATGTATGGATCTCACCCCTCTATTTCTATAGTCCTAATTAGCATCCTCTGGCCAATGTCAGATCTAATCAGACTCTAATTAGGAGGACGTCCTGAGTGGGGGGAGGAGTAATTCCGTTATCTGTGCTTGTCTGTCCCCTGTGAGTGGGTTTGTGGATTCATCTTGGTAATAATCCCAGTGGTGTTAATGACTCATTGTCCCGGAATACACACTTTACTGTGTACTGATTGTCCCTCATCCAAATCTACTACAGTAACGTCACCCCATGTCCACCACTACACGTCATGTCACCATGTCCTACAGTAACGTCACCCCATGTCCACCACTACACGGTCATGTCACCCAATCACCATGTCCTACAGTAACGTCACCCAATCACCATGTCCTACAGTAACGTCACCCCATGTACACCAATACGCGGTCATGTCACCCAATCACCGTGTCCTACAGTAATGTCACCACATGTCCACCAATACACGGTCATGTCACCCAATCACCATGTCCTACAGTAACGTCACCCCATGTCCACCACTACACGTCATGTCACCATGTCCTACAGTAACGTCACCCAATCACCATGTCCTACAGTAACGTCACCCAATCACCATGTCCTACAGTAACGTCACCCAATCACCATGTCCTACAGTAACGTCACCCAATCACCGTGTTTTACAGTAACTTCACCCCATGTCCACCACTACACGTCATGTCACCCAATCACCATGTCCTACAGTAACGTCACCCAATCACCGTGTTCTACAGTAACGTCACCCCATGTCCACCAATACACGTCATGTCACCCAATCACCGTGTCCTACAGTAACGTCACCCAATCACCATGTTCTACAGTAATGTCACCACATGTCCACCAATACACGGTCATGTCACCCAATCACCATGTCCTACAGTAACGTCACCCAATCACCATGTCCTACAGTAACGTCACCCAATCACCGTGTTTTACAGTAACTTCACCCCATGTCCACCACTACACGTCATGTCACCCAATCACCATGTCCTACAGTAACGTCACCCAATCACCGTGTTCTACAGTAACGTCACCCCATGTCCACCAATACACGTCATGTCACCCAATCACCGTGTCCTACAGTAACGTCACCCCATGTCCACCAATACACGTCATGTCACCATGTCCTACAGTAACGTCACCCAATCACCGTGTCCTACAGTAACGCCACCCCATGTACACCAATACATGTCATGTCACCCAATCACCATGTCCTACAGTAACGTCACCCAATCACCGTGTTCTACAGTAACGTCACCCCATGTCCACCAATACACGTCATGTCACCCAATCACCATGTCCTACAGTAACGTCACCCAATCACCATGTCCTACAGTAACGTCACCCCATGTCCACCAATACACGTCATGTCACCCAATCACCATGTCCTACAGTAACGTCACCCCATGTCCACCACTACACGTCATGTCACCCAATCACCATGTCCTACAGTAACGTCACCCAATCACCGTGTTCTACAGTAACTTCACGTCATGTCACCCAATCACCGTGTCCTACAGTAACGTCACCCAATCACCGTGTCCTACAGTAACGTCACCCCATGTCCACCAATACACGTCATGTCACCATGTCCTACAGTAACGTCACCCAATCACCGTGTCCTACAGTAATGCCACCCCATGTACACCACTACACGTCATGTCACCAAGTCCTACAGTAACGTCACCCCATGTCCACCAATATACGTCATGTCACCATGTCCTACAGTAACGTCACCCAATCACCGTGTTCTACAGTAACGTCACCCCATGTCCACCAATACACGGTCATGTCACCAAGTCCTACAGTAACGTCACCCCATGTCCACCAATACACGTCATGTCACCATGTCCTACAGTAACGTCACCCAATCACCGTGTCCTACAGTAACGCCACCCCATGTCCACCACTACACGTCATGTCACCATGTCCTACAGTAACGTCACCCCATGTCCACCACTACACGTCATGTCACCATGTCCTACAGTAACGTCACCCAATCACCGTGTCCTACAGTAATGCCACCCCATGTACACCACTACACGTCATGTCACCAAGTCCTACAGTAACGTCACCCCATGTCCACCAATATACGTCATGTCACCATGTCCTACAGTAACGTCACCCAATCACCGTGTTCTACAGTAACGTCACCCCATGTCCACCAATACACGTCATGTCACCCAATCACCATGTCCTACAGTAACGTCACCCCATGTCCACCACTACACGTCATGTCACCCAATCACCATGTCCTACAGTAACGTCACCCAATCACCGTGTTCTACAGTAACTTCACGTCATGTCACCCAATCACCGTGTCCTACAGTAACGTCACCCAATCACCGTGTCCTACAGTAACGTCACCCCATGTCCACCAATACACGTCATGTCACCATGTCCTACAGTAACGTCACCCAATCACCGTGTCCTACAGTAACGTCACCCCATGTCCACCACTACACGTCATGTCACCATGTCCTACAGTAACGTCACCCAATCACCGTGTCCTACAGTAATGCCACCCCATGTACACCACTACACGTCATGTCACCAAGTCCTACAGTAACGTCACCCCATGTCCACCAATACACGTCATGTCACCATGTCCTACAGTAACGTCACCCAATCACCATGTCCTACAGTAACGTCACCTCATGTACACCAATACACGGTCATGTCACCCAATCACCATGTCCTACAGTAACGTCACCCCATGTACACCAATACACGGTCATGTCACCCAATCACCATGTCCTACAGTAACGGCACCCCATGTACACCAATACACGGTCATGTCACCCAATCACCATGTCCTACAGTAACGTCACCCCATGTACACCAATACACGGTCATGTCACCCAATCACCATGTCCTACAGTAACGTCACCCCATGTACACCAATACACGGTCATGTCACCCAATCACCGTGTCCTACAGTAACGTCACCCCATGTACACCAATACACGGTCATGTCACCCAATCACCATGTCCTACAGTAACGGCACCCCATGTACACCAATACACGGTCATGTCACCCAATCACCATGTCCTACAGTAACGTCACCCCATGTACACCAATACACGGTCATGTCACCCAATCACCATGTCCTACAGTAACGGCACCCCATGTACACCAATACACGGTCATGTCACCCAATCACCGTGTCCTACAGTAACGTCACCCCATGTACACCAATACACGGTCATGTCACCCAATCACCGTGTCCTACAGTAACGTCACCTCATGTACACCAATACATGGTCATGTCACCCAATCACCGTGTCCTACAGTAACGGCACCCCATGTACACCAATACACGGTCATGTCACCCAATCACCGTGTCCTACAGTAACGTCACCCCATGTACACCAATACACGGTCATGTCACCCAATCACCTTGTCCTACAGTAACGGCACCCCATGTACACCAATACACGGTCATGTCACCCAATCACCATGTCCTACAGTAACGTCACCCCATGTACACCAATACACGGTCATGTCACCCAATCACCATGTCCTACAGTAACGTCACCTCATGTACACCAATACACGGTCATGTCACCCAATCACCGTGTCCTACAGTAACGTCACCCCATGTACACCAATACACGGTCATGTCACCCAATCACCGTGTCCTACAGTAACGGCACCCCATGTACACCAATACACGGTCATGTCACCCAATCACCATGTCCTACAGTAACGTCACCCCATGTACACCAATACACGGTCATGTCACCCAATCACCATGTCCTACAGTAACGGCACCCCATGTACACCAATACACGGTCATGTCACCCAATCACCATGTCCTACAGTAACGGCACCCCATGTACACCAATACACGGTCATGTCACCCAATCACCGTGTCCTACAGTAACGTCACCCCATGTACACCAATACACGGTCATGTCACCCAATCACCGTGTCCTACAGTAACGTCACCCCATGTACACCAATACACGGTCATGTCACCCAATCACCATGTCCTACAGTAACGTCACCCCATGTACACCAATACACGGTCATGTCACCCAATCACCATGTCCTACAGTAACGTCACCCCATGTACACCAATACACGGTCATGTCACCCAATCACCATGTCCTACAGTAACGTCACCCCATGTACACCAATACACGGTCATGTCACCCAATCACCATGTCCTACAGTAACGGCACCCCATGTACACCAATACACGGTCATGTCACCCAATCACCATGTCCTACAGTAACGTCACCCCATGTACACCAATACACGGTCATGTCACCCAATCACCATGTCCTACAGTAACGTCACCCCATGTACACCAATACACGGTCATGCCACCCAATCACCATGTCCTACAGTAACGGCACCCCATGTACACCAATACACGGTCATGTCACCCAATCACCATGTCCTACAGTAACGGCACCCCATGTACACCAATACACGGTCATGTCACCCAATCACCATGTCCTACAGTAACGTCACCCCATGTACACCAATACACGGTCATGTCACCCAATCACCATGTCCTACAGTAACGTCACCCCATGTACACCAATACACGGTCATATCACCCAATCACCATGTCCTACAGTAACGTCACCCCATGTACACCAATACACGGTCATGTCACCCAATCACCATGTCCTACAGTAACGTCACCCCATGTACACCAATACACGGTCATGTCACCCAATCACCATGTCCTACAGTAACGTCACCCCATGTACACCAATACACGGTCATGTCACCCAATCACCATGTCCTACAGTAACGTCACCCCATGTACACCAATACACGGTCATGTCACCCAATCACCATGTCCTACAGTAACGGCACCCCATGTACACCAATACACGGTCATGTCACCCAATCACCGTGTCCTACAGTAACGGCACCCCATGTACACCAATACACGGTCATGTCACCCAATCACCGTGTCCTACAGTAACGTCACCTCATGTACACCAATACACGGTCATATCACCGTGTCCCATAATTACTGTCACCCCAGGTACCGCTCCCCTCCCATTACTGTTTCCACAGATACCGCTCCTCCTCATCCCCCACTATTACTGTCTTACATCAGGTACCTCCCCCCCCCCCCCCTCATTAATGTCACCCCAGGTACATATTCCCCTCAAAGCCCCCCTCAGAATTATGGTGTCGCCCCAGGTACCACTACCCATCACCCATTACTGTGTCACAACAGGTACTGCTCCTCCTCATCCTCCACCATTACTGTGTCACACCAGGTACCACTCCCCCCCCCCCACCTTGTTGGTGTCGCCCCAGGTACCACTCCCCCTAACCCCCACCATTACTGTGTTATATTAGGTACCGCTCCTCCTCACACCCCACCATTACGGTGTCACACCAGGTACCACTCCTCCTCACACCCCACCATTACGGTGTTACACCAGGTACCGCTCTCCCTCCCCCACCCCACCACCACCCTTACTGTATCACACCAGTTACCCAGTTACCGCCCCCCCCCCCACTGCCCACCATTACTGCACCGCTCCTACCCCCCCCCCCCCCACTGCCCACCCAGTGGGACCTGCAGATGCTGCTACTAACTTTGTATACATGATAAACTGGGCATCGTTTGTGGAAATGTATAATTCTATTACATTGGCAAACTCCAATAAGCGCTTCTAACCAGTAGATGAAAATAATACGACATAATGTGGGGGGAGGGGCGTCATTATTGTCATGCCAAGCGGTGTCTTCATCTGTGTATATGCCTCTGCTTCCAGTCACACCAGAAACTGGCACAGGGTGACTCTGGTGGGCATTACCCCTTTCTCTGGGCTCCCTCCCCAGCCTACACCGGGCCCTGTGTGACCCCCTCCCCAGCCTGCACCGGGCCCTGTGTGACCCCCCTCCCCAGCCTGCACCGGGCCCTGTGTGACCCCCCCCCTCCCCAGCCTGCACCGGGCCCTGTGTGACCCCCCCCTCCCCAGCCTGCACCGGGCCCTGTGTGACCCCCCCCCCTCCCCAGCCTGCACCGGGCCCTGTGTGACCCCCCCCTCCCCAGCCTGCACCGGGCCCTGTGTGACCCCCCCCCCCTCCCCAGCCTGCACCGGGCCCTGTGTGACCCCCCCTCCCCAGCCTGCACCGGGCCCTGTGTGACCCCCCCCTCCCCAGCCTGCACCGGGCCCTGTGTGACTCCCCCAGCCTGCACCGGGCCCTGTGTGACCCCCCCCCCTCCCCAGCCTGCACCGGGCCCTGTGTGACCCCCCCCCCCTCCCCAGCCTGCACCGGGCCCTGTGTGACCCCCCCCCCCTCCCCAGCCTGCACCGGGCCCTGTGTGACCCCCCCTCCCCAGCCTGCACCGGGGTGTGTGTGACCCCCCCTCCCCAGCCTGCACCGGGGTGTGTGTGACCCCCCCCCCCTCCCCAGCCTGCACCGGGGCGTGTGTGACCCCCCCCCTCCCCAGCCTGCACGGGGCGTGTGTGACCCCCCCGCCCCTCCCCAGCCTGCACCGGGATGTGTGTGACACCCCCCCCCCCTCCCCAGCCTGCACCGGGCCGTGTGTGACCCCCCCTTCCCAGCCTGCACCGGGCCGTGTGTGACCCCCCCCCTCCCCAGCCTGCACCGGGCCGTGTGTGACCCCCCCCCCTCCCCAGCCTGCACCGGGCCGTGTGTGACCCCCCCCCTCCCCAGCCTGCACCGGGCCGTGTGTGACCCCCCCCCCTCCCCAGCCTGCACCGGGCCGTGTGTGACCCCCCCTCCCCAGCCTGCACCGGGCCGTGTGTGACCCCCCCTCCCCAGTCTGCACCGGGCCGTGTGTGACCCCCAGCAGGAGATGTGTAGGGGGGGTTTTGCAGCTGCACTTAGCTGTGTGTGGCCCCAGGGTTGGATACATCACGATGACGTATAAGCAGTGGCGCTGGGCTATCTGAGACACCACAAGTAGTGACAGGACAGGTCACAGTCCATCTCTGCGCCCCAGCTGTACCTTGTACCCTGCACACGTGTAACATGTAGAGGCAGGAGGGTGACACCGGAGGATGTGCTGGATGCTGTTGTCCCTTCCAGGGGCCACAGTTGAGGGAGGGGGGGGGGGGAGTGACCCACAGATGGTGGCCATTGTCCTGGCAGTGACACAGATATTACCTGCC
The DNA here is from genome assembly GCF_055691185.1 of Crinia signifera. Taxonomy (NCBI): domain Eukaryota; kingdom Metazoa; phylum Chordata; class Amphibia; order Anura; family Myobatrachidae; genus Crinia; species Crinia signifera. Next base: position 6,511,268 of record NC_139228.1, on the reverse strand, counting down.
CATTATATATATATATATATATATATATATATATATATATATATATATATATATATATATATATATATATAGTACCCCAGCTCTTACTGTGATGTCAGCAATGCAAACCCACCAGTAACCTGCATAATACCCTATGATGGCGTATAATAGACACAGCGGTCACACACTATATATATATATATATATATATATATATATATATATATATATATATATATATATATATATATATATATATATATATATATATATAATTATAGAGGCTGCGGTTCTGGCACTCACTAAGCATTACTGCTCCCGGTGCCTTCCGTACGTTATGCCCGACAAGCATGGACAACAAGTAGACAGTGTACTGCGGCGGCACTGGGTAATAAAAGACACTCCGAAACGACCTGAATTCACCAACATTTCAATGTTTGCACATTTAGGTCAGGCCCTGACGAAAATGTGCAAACATTGAAACGTTGGCGAATTCAGGACGTCTCGGAGTCTCTTTATTACCAGAGCCGCCGCAGTACACTGTCTGATATAATATTATTTAGATAGATAGATAGATATAATCAGAATGCGCTCACCAGGACTTTTTTTAGATTATGGTTGAAACATGGGTTTCTACGACAGTTGTCAGGTCTTGTGTCGACGCTTTCGACTGCGCTCCGGCGGCCTTCCTCAAGACATCACCAATATCGCCACCAGCAAGCAAGCAATATTGGGGTGTGTGTGTATGTATATATGTATATATGTATATATGTGTATATGTGTATATGTGTATATGTGTATATGTGTATATATATACACACGAAATAAGAAGGAGCGCACAAAAATGAGCAATACTATATCAATCTTTTACTAAGAGTGTATAAAAGTTCACATACATCATAAAAAGGAATAATCAGCATAAATCATGGGGCACCGTCCCCGCATAGCACCGTCACCACATAGCACCGTCCAGCTTCAGCGAAGACGAACACGGACCGACATGGACACAGTTGGAAGTGAACCGCATCGCTCGCTGCGCTCAGCACACTATTTTATTCTCCCACCACACCCTAGTGGATGGTAGGGCATGAAATACCGCCTGTCGGCACATGTCGGGTGAAAAAACCCATGTCAACAGAAAGTCATGTTGACTTTTTCACCTGTACATTCTATATGTCGGTATTTTGTCCTTGTCGGGATTATGACCCATTTGGGATTTTGACTGCATCATCTATATATATTACCCTATGATGGCGTATAGTAGACACAGCGGTCACACACTGTATGGATATTAGACATTTTTGCAATATGGAATATAAATCCTACTTGCCTTCTTTTATTTACTCCTCTCTGGTAGGGATCGATCATCGATGATTCAAAATCATTGATGGTTTATGGCTGATGTTGAATGAATACTTTTGCCATCGATGGGGGTGAACCAGATGGTTTTACTTCATCGTGCTTGGGCACGCATTATAGCTCCGCCCCCGCCCGTAAGGTCCCGCCTCTGTGTTTTGAGCGGCCCACAGGCCATTCAGTCAAAAATAATGGACAATCGATAGGTAAGAACATTGATGGTCAACCATTGCCAGGGTTGGTGTAAGGCTTCTTAGCACCCTAGCCAAAACTTCAACCTACTGCACCCCCCCCCCCACCCCACACTGCCATCATTACCCACTTTCTAGCCCCCTGAGGCATACTTGCCTAACATTCCGTAATGGCAGGGAGGCTCCTAAAAAATTGGGTGGTCCTCCCAGCCTCTCAGGAAGGTGGACAAGTCCCCTGCTTTCCTTAGAGGCCTCCCTTCTCCACCCACAACAGAGTACAAGGAGGAGGGGGCAGCAAATTGGGGAAGTATGCCGCAAGTGAAAGTATGGAGGTCAGGTCCTAGAAGTTCCACAGCTGCCACCTGCATTATGTACAACAAGGATCCTCATAGACTCACTGATTTTTTTTTTCCCGATAGGCAGACTTGGTGGCCGACTCCAAAAGGTAATCAGAACTGTGGAGAAGATAATCGGGACAGACCTTCCCTCTGTCCAGGACCTGTATCTGTCCAGAGTAAAAAAGCGGGCAACAAAGACAGTCAAGGACCAATTACATCCTGGCCATGGCTTGTTTAACCTGCTGCCGTCAGGCAGTCGCTACAGGGCTGTTCCCACCAGAAGCCTAAAAACTTTCTTCCCTCAAGCGGTTGACCTGTTGACACACAAACTCATGAACACCTCACTGTCTAGTCGCGCCATAACCCTTTGCACATAATCTAACATGGTGTCCCCTCGGAATAACTTTCTGTATGACTGTACATGTTCCCCCACCTGGTTATACTGTATACTTGTTACCCACCTGGCTGCTGCACAGCAAACCGAAAACACATTCCTAGTATACGCGGCCAACAAAGCTGATTCCGGTTCGGATCTTGGTGAACACAATTCAATAATATATGAATAGTACAGAGATCGGTACTTATGTATTATCTGGGCTCCCATGTTAAATGCACCCCATTTTTTCATACCCCTACTATCCAATTACGCATGGAGTTGATTTTATATAGTGTGGCGAGCGGACGCGGTCTCATAAGAAAAACGGGAGCCCAGATATTACATAAGTACCCAGAGATCTGTGCGGATATTCCTAAATCTATCTACAGACCCAAATGGGAATCGAACCTGGGACCTCACCATCATAGAAAGCAACCACTAACCCATCAGGCTACGCAGCCAATAGTAACATCTCCTGTTAATTTCTCAATGGTGTCTATCATCTACCCAGTGCGGAATCCACAGAACCACATGGAAACTACATGGGAATCAAATCTACACTGTCTCTGTAAGATCTTCCGTAGCTCAGTGGTTATATCGGCAGGTAACCTGTGCATTGGGGATATTGAGACCAGGGTTCTAATCCCATGGTAGGTTATAAAGGGTTTTTATTTAAATGATTTTGTAAGGTTCATCAAAATTCGGCTGCGTATCTTGCCCTGTACCTACCCTCTCTACTGGCAATGATGGCGGTGCCCTGGCACACATCTCTAGCTACACACCTAACTATTGGGATTCACCATAGAGCTGTCAGGGAAGGGGCTGTGCTTGTGGTCCGACATCTTACGTCATCCTCCCGCAAGCACAGCGATTGTCCATCATCCAGCGGGATCATTATCCGGGTGCTAAAGCAGGTCTGGCCCACCTGTGACTCTCCAGCCGCTGCGAAACCACAAGTCCCAGCATGCTGAGACTTGTGGTTACACAGCAGCTGGAGAGCCACAGGCAGGCCAGGCCTGTACTAGAGGGATTCAAACCGGGGGACTCACCATCATTGCCAGTAACGAGAGCAGGTACTTAACCACTGGGCTACGCAGCCGACTGATACACAAGTCTTCGTTTCTAAATGTTATTGTCTAGGCCGGTCTAAAATCCACAGAACTAAATAGTAACATACACGGGATTCGAACCGGGAGACTCACCATCATTCCTAGTAACGAGAGCAGGTAAGTTACCACTGGGCTACGTAGCCGACTGATACTCAAGTCTTCGCTTCTAAATGTTATTGTCTAGGCCGGTGTAAAATCCACATAACTAAATAGTGACCTAGATGGGATTCAAACCGGGGGACTCAGCATCATTGGCAAGAACAAGAGCAGGTACCTTACCACTGGGCTACGCAGCTGACTGATACTCAAGTCTTCGTTTCTAAATGTTATTGTCTAGGCCGATGTAAAATCCACAGAACTAAATATTAACCTACTTAATAGGATTCAAACCGGGGGACTCACCATCATTGGCAATAACAAGAGCAGGTACCTTACCACTGGGCTACGCAGCCGACTAGTACTCAAGGCTTTATTTTTAAATGTTATTGTCTAGGCCGGTGTGAAATCCACAGAACTGAAAAGTAACCCACATGGGACACAACAGCATTACCAGCAATGAGCGCAGATATTTAACCACTGGACCATGCAGCCAATGTGCTAGTTACTTAATGGTATCATGGAGACCAATGCAGAATCCACAGAACTAAACAGTGCTTACTACATACTTCCACAGCAAGTAAAATGGCAGTAAGAAGCTGATTTGCTACTACTTTATCTCTCTCCAGTGCTTGCTACACCCCCATAGCCTGTAACATGGCAGTTAGGAGCTGATTGCTTTATCTACTGCCACTTTATTACTTTTCATATTTAATACATTTATTTATTTTATTAACAGTTTCTTATATAGCGCACACATATTCCACAGCGCTGTACAGAGTCCCTGCCCCAGTGGAGCTACAATCTATATTATGACCCAGTGTGTCAGCGTTGCCCCCTCCCTCTGGATGTGTCATCTTGTGTCGGCAGGAACACTCCGCATCCTCAGCTAAATGTCCATCACAGTTCACAGAATAGGTGGGAGGCGGGAGCCCTGCAGCCATCTGTAGCACCAGTAGGCTCACTGGTGGATGATCCGGGGATAACTAGGTGTATGCTGCCATTTGCTGGTGATGCACAAGAACTGCAGCCATCTGTAGCACCACTAAGCTCACTGGTGGCTGATCTGGGGATAACTAGGTGTATGCTGCCATCTGCTGGTGGAGCGCAAGATCTGCAGAGATCTGTAACACCACTAAACTCACTGGTGGATGATCTGGGGATAAGTAGGTGTAGACTGCCATCCGTTTGTTTTGTGCACAAGAACTGCAGCCATCTGTAACACCAGTAGGTTCACTGTTGGCTGATCTGGTGATAACTAGGTGTATGCTGCCATCTGCTGGTGAGGCACAAGAACTGCAGCCATCTGTAGCACCACTAACCTCACTGGTGGCTGATCTGGGGATAACTAGGTGTATGCTGCCATCTGCTGGTGATGCACAAGAACTGCAGCCATCTATAGCACCACTAAGCTCACTGGTGGATGATCTGGGGATAACTAGGTGTAGGCTGCCATCTGCTGGTGATGCACAAGAACTGCAGCCATCTGCAGGGATATGTATCATTAGGTCACCAGCAATTAAGCAACAACATGTTTTTTTTTCACCCTAATGTCGTCACAGGTCGTCATGTCAACCTTCCTGCATGTCAACCTAAAGTCATATCACCTTACGGTGTGTATACACGGGGGCGATATGGCTTCCGATGTTACCGATATAGTGAACATCGGAAGCCATATCGGATATTAATTGTCGGATTTTTAGGGCTAACGAGCCCGATGCGCTGCCGATGCGCACTTCCAAGTGACTGCAAATCGGCAGCGATATAGAGGGCAGGCAACACTATATATAATCTACGTTGTCCCTCTGCAGCATGCCGTGCTATGCGAGTCCCAATGGGATCTGATCGTATCAGGACTCGCACAGCACGGCATATCTGCCGTGTGTACACACCATTACACGTAACACTGCCCCCCCTCACATGGCATATCTGCCGTGTGTACACACCATTAAACGTAACACTGCCCCCCCTTGCATGGCATACCTGCCGTGTGTACACACCATTACACGTAACACTGCACCCCCTCGCATGGCATACCTGCCGTGTGTACACACCATTACACGTAACACTGCCCCCCCTCACATGGCATACCTGCCGTGTGTACACACCATTAGACGTAACACTGCCCCCCCTCACATGGCATACCTGCCGTGTGTACACACCATTACACGTAACACTGCCCCCCCTCACATGGCATACCTGCCGTGTGTACACACCATTACACGTAACACTGCCCCCCCTCACGTGGCATACCTGCCATGTGTACACACCATTAGACGTAACACTGCCCCCCCTCACATGGCATTATCGCCATGTGTACATACCATTACACGTAACACTGCACCCCCTCACATGGCATCACTGCCATGTGTACACACCAGTAAACGTAACACTGCCCCCCCTCACATGGCATACCTGCCGTGTGTACACACCATTACACGTAACACTGCCCCCCCTCACATGGCATACCTGCCGTGTGTACACACCATTACACGTAACACTGCCCCCCCTCACATGGCATACCTGCCGTGTGTACACACCATTAGACGTAACACTGCCCCCTCTCACATGGCATATCTGCCGTGTGTACACACCATTACACGTAACACTGCCCCCCCTCGCATGGCATATCTGCCGTGTGTACACACCATTACACGTAACACTGCCCCCCCTCACATGGCTCGCTCTGCTCGGCAAACTATTCTATTCTCCCACCACACCCTAGTGGATGGAAGGACATGAAATACCGCGTGTCGGCTCAAAAAACAGTAAAAAAAAACACCAATGTCAACCTTTTGACTGTCGACCTTCCCCATGTCGATGTAATGACCCTGTCGACCTCAACCTGTTGACCTAATGACCCTGTTGAACTAACCCATGTCGACATAAAGTAATGTTGACCTACCTGCATGCTGACCTAATGCTTGGTGACTTACTTGGTGGTAACTCAATGACTGTATCCCATCTGCAGCACCACTAAGCTCACTGGTGGCTGATCTGGGGATAACTAGGTGCATGCTGCCATCTGCTGGTGATGCACAAGAACTGCAGCCATCTGTAGCACCAGTAGGCTCACTGGTGGCTGATCTGGGGATAACTAGGTGCATGCTGCCATCTGCTGGTGATGCACAAGAACTGCAGCCATCTGTAGGACCATTAAGCTCACTCGTGGCTGATCTTGTGATAACTAGGTGCATGCTGCCATCTGCTGGTGGTGCACAAGATCTGCAGCCATCTGTAGGACCATAAAGCTCACTCGTGGCTGATCTGGTGATAACTAGGTGCATGCTGCCATCTGCTGGTGGTGCACAAGAACTGCAGCCATCTACAGCACCACTAAGCTCACTGGTGGATGATCTGGGGATATCTAGGTGTATGCTGCTACCTGCTGGTGGTGCACAAGAACTGCAGCCATCTGTAGGACCACTATGCTCACTGGTGGATGATATGGGAAAAACTAGGAGTAGGCTGCCACCTGCTGGTGGTGCACAAGAACTGCAGTCATCTGCAGGGATATGTATCATTAGGTCACCAGCAATTAAGCAACATGTTTTTTTTTCCACCCGAATGTCGTCACAGGTCGTCATGTCAACCTTCCTGCATGTCAACCTAAAGTCATGTCGACTTAAACGTAACACTGCACCCCCTCGCATGGCTTGCTATGCTCGGCAAACTATTCTATTCTCCCACCACACCCTAGTGGATGGAAGGGCATGAAATACTGCGTGTCGGCTCAAAAAACAGTAAAAAAAAAACAATGTCAACCTTTTGACTGTCGACCTTCCCCATGTCGATGTAATGACCCTGTCGACCTCAACCTGTTGAACTAATGACCCTGTTGAACTAACCCATGTCGACATAAAGTAATGTTGACCTAACCTCATCAGGCCGCCTTCACGGAGCTGGCAGCTGCGTCAGTGTGCTGCTCTGCTCGGCGCGTCTGACTGCGGCGGGACGGGGCCTCGACGGTGACGACGTCACCCCAACCAAAGGAGGAGCAAAGGCTGCAGCGCAAGGAGGAGGCGGACCAGAAGAGCCTTCCACTGTGCCGCTGCGCTGTCCGGGAGTCGGAGGTTGTGTGTCAGCTAGCATGGTCATGTGATATGGACACATGACACTGCTGGTAGGAGCGTGAAAGGCTGATAAAAATCACATGACGCATATGTGTCACTGCTAGCTGACACAACCTCCGACTCCCGGACAGCGCTCTGGCAACTATGCTGCTCACAACCCTTATCTCCTGCACTACCCCTAGGTAGCAGCAGTGCCGGGCGGGTGCCGGCATCCGGCGCCCACGCAGCCCCCGCTCCTCCAAGTGGCAGCGGGGAACTGCCTTACAGTATCTACGCCGCTGATCTGCTGGTGGTGCACAAGAACTGCAGCCATCTGCAGCACCACTAAGCTCACTGGTGGCTGATCTGGGGATATCTAGGTGTATGCTGCCACCTGCTGGTGGTGCACAAGAACTGCAGCCATCTGCAGCACCACTAAGCTCACTGGTGGCTGATCTGGGGATATCTAGGTGTATGCTGCCACCTGCTGGTGGTGCACAAGAACTGCAGCCATCTGTAGCACCACTAAGCTCACTGGTGGCTGATCTGGGGATATCTAGGTGTATGCTGCCACCTGCTGGTGGTGCACAAGAACTGCAGCCATAGCACCACTAAGCTCACTGGTGGCTGATCTGGGGATATCTAGGTGTATGCTGCCACCTGCTGGTGGTGCACAAGAACTGCAGCCATCTGCAGCACCACTAAGCTCACTGGTGGCTGATCTGGGGATATCTAGGTGTATGCTGCCACCTGCTGGTGGTGCACAAGAACTGCAGCCATCTGTAGCACCACTAAGCTCACTGGTGGCTGATCTGGGGATATCTAGGTGTATGCTGCCACCTGCTGGTGGTGCACAAGAACTGCAGCCATCTGTAGGACCACTAAGCTCACTGGTGGCTGATCTGGTGATAACTAGGTGCATGCTGCCATCTGCTGGTGATGCACAAGAACTGCAGCCATCTGCAGCACCACTAAGCTCACTGGTGGCTGATCTGGGGATATCTAGGTGTATGCTGCCACCTGCTGGTGGTGCACAAGAACTGCAGCCATCTGTAGCACCACTAAGCTCACTGGTGGCTGATCTGGGGATATCTAGGTGTATGCTGCCACCTGCTGGTGGTGCACAAGAACTGCAGCCATCTGTAGGACCACTAAGCTCACTGGTGGCTGATCTGGTGATAACTAGGTGCATGCTGCCATCTGCTGGTGATGCACAAGAACTGCAGCCATCTGCAGCACCACTAAGCTCACTGGTGGCTGATCTGGGGATATCTAGGTGTATGCTGCCACCTGCTGGTGGTGCACAAGAACTGCAGCCATCTGTAGCACCACTAAGCTCACTGGTGGCTGATCTGGGGATATCTAGGTGTATGCTGCCACCTGCTGGTGGTGCACAAGAACTGCAGATTTATCAGATTTGCTAATCTGTCACTGCCGGAACATACCAGCGTTTGGGATGGCCCAGTCAGAATACCCATGCAACAATTCTGATCGGAAGAATGGCACCGGAACGCCAACACCGCTCACAATGCCGGCTCTGTTGGCACCACTTATCCCCTAGCAGGCATTCGGTATCCAGACTGATCATAGACAGATGGTTGATCACTCGTGGTCGACAGGGTCAAAAGGTTGACACACAATAGGTCGACAGGGTCTAAAGGTCGACATGGAAAAGGTCAATAGGGTTTACAGATCGACATGCATTTTTTTTGGTACTTGTGTAGTTTCATGGCGCCACCGCGCGCACAGTCTGTCTAAGAAACTTGGCAGCTTACCAGACGCTGCGCGTGCCACTCTAGCTATAATGTAATGTAGCGACACCCCGGCACACAAATGGGGCTTCTAAAGTAGCCACCCCGACACACCGCTATCAAAGGGGGCGTCCCCAATGTAGACGCTAAAATTTTAGACCGCCAGCTGAACATCTCCCAGAAGACAGCAGTCCTCTATAATAACCTGATGAGGGAGGCCTGCACGGTGGACCTGCTAGCGCAGCCTCAGCAGCGCATTGGAGGGCCAGGTACCATTGTAGAGGTGGATGAAAGCCTCTACGTTAAGAGGAAAAGTAACGTGGGACGGATGCTGCCCCAGCAGTGGGTGTTCGGGGGCAGGCCAGTGTTTAGTCAGTGCAGTGGAGCGGCGGGATGCCAGCACCCTAATGGCTGCCATTGAGGTCCACGTGGAACCGGGCACCACAATATTCACAGACTGCTGGAGGGCGTATAACACGCAGCAGTTGGAGCAGGCCGGGTACCAGCACGCAAAGGTCAACCACAAGTACCACTTTGTGGACCCTGACACTGGGGTCCACACCCAGAACATTGAGCGCTTGTGGGGCAGTTGCAAGTGGCGCGGTAAGCGCCAAAGGGGGACCGCGCGCCATCACCTGGACTCGTACCTCCAGGAGTTTATGTGGAGGCAGAGTTTAGGCGCACAGGACCCCTTCAAGCGAATCCTGTATGTGCTGACCCTGCTCCCCCAACTGGACAAAGATGATGACGACGCAGAGCCGACAGCATCCACGTCAGCAGCTGATTCCTCTGCAAGTGGTGGCGGTGATGATGCAGCAGCAGCAGCTTCCTGTTCTGAATCATGACTTTGTCCTAAATTATACTGTTCTTTACGTTGATTATATGTTGTTCTGGAACCATTTTTACCTCAGTATTCTTCGTTATATTTTACTAAAAAACAGTTAATATTTAAAAAAAATGTCGTCATTACTGTCTCAGGTGTATGAGTTTGCAGGTGTGAATGTGTTCATGAAACAGCCCCACTATCCACACCAATCCGACACGTGGCGAGCGGCGGCGGTACGCGTCTTACGACCTTTTCATACTCCCACTATCCACGTTGGCGTTTATAAAGTGTGGTGAGCGCAGCGAGCCATTGAGCCCGAAGCAGGGCGAGCTCAGTGAGCCCCACAAGGGGACGCGGATTACCTGTGAAGTAATCCGCAACCCCTCGCGGGGCTCGCCACGCTTTGGGCTTCGTGGCTCGCCACACTATATAAAATCAACTCCACGCCGACGTGGATAGTGGGGGTATGAAAAGGTCATAGGACGCGTACCGCCACCGCTCGCCACGCTTCGGGTTGGCGTGGATAGTGGAATTTACAAGGTCGACAGCTGTTACGTCGACTAGTGTCATTGTGAACAGGTTTAATAGTGTACCCCTACACCCAACTAAATTCAGACGTTTTAGTGTCTAAATTTAGATGTCCCCCTTCTTAGCGGCTTGTAGGGAGTCTGGATTCAGACGCTTTAGCATCTAAATTTTGGTGTCTACATGTGGGACACCCCCTTTGATAGCGGTGTGCCGGGGTGTCTAGTTTAGAAGCCCCGTATGTTATCGGTGTGCCCAGTTTACATGTCCCCGTTGTCAGCGGTGTGCAGGACTGTCTATTTCACTGTGGAACTACAAGTACCACAGTGACCTGTCAGCGCTGGGAAGCGCGCGCTGCTGCTGCCCAGCGCAACGCTGATAACGTAGATTACATATGTAAAGCAGCCACACGCTGCGCTGAGAACAGCTGGAGCGGCACGCGTACAGTTAAACACAGAGTCTGGCAACCTGCCAAGTTTCAAACACAGACTGTGCGCGCGGCGGCGCCGTGAAACTACACAAGTACCCATTTTTTTACTAAATTTTCAGCCGACACGCAGTATTTCATGCCCTACCATCCACTAGGGCGTGGAGGGAGAATATAATAGTGTGCCGGGCGCAGCAAGCCATGTGAGGGGACGCGGTGCACTTAGTGTCCATGACCTATGTCAACATAGGCACCCTGGGGTGCCTTGGGAGACTTGCAGGGGCGCCTCGGGTTGGTCGTCCAGGACCAATTGAAATTATTTATGATCAATTATTTCTGGACAAAACCAGTGCTGGAGGCTGCCAATCATAAAATGTGTCCAATCAGAACCAAATCCTGCCCTTTACCACATAACTAAGAAGCACATATAAACACAGTCTACTTAATTTGATATATATATTTTTTGGGGGCCTAGGGGTGCCTTGGAAAAATTCTGATACTCTAGGGTGCCGTGATTAGAAAAAGATTGGGAACCCCTGCTTTAGACCTTATCGACCTTGTGACTGTCGACCATGAGTCAGTCTATGATTTATACCATACGCCAGGCATTCCAGGTGGCGATATACACATACCTTTATATACAGTGTCAGCGCGATTTGTCCAGGTCTGTGCGGTGCGTGAGCGAGATGTGCTCAGGATCACAGCGGCCGGGTCATACAGCACACACTCACCATCCTGCTGCTACAATAGGATATATTACGGGTCTGTAGGGTGTGTGAGCGAGATGCGCTCAGGATCACAGCGGCCGGGTCATACAGGACACACTCACCATCCTGCCGCTACAATAGGATATATTACGGGTCTGTAGGGTGTGTGAGCGAGATGCGCTCAGGATCACAGCGGCCGGGTCATACAGGACACACTCACCATCCTGCTGCTACAATAGGATATATTACAGGTCTGTAGGGTGTGTGAGCGAGATGCGCACAGGATCACAGCGGCCGGGTCATACAGGACACACTCACCATCCTGCTGCTACAATAGGATATATTACGGGTCTGTGAGCGAGATGTGCTCAGGATCACAGCGGCCGGGTCATACAGGACACACTCACCATCCCGGTGCTACACTAGGATGTATTATGGCTCTGATTATTATGACAAGGAGAATAACCTGGAGAAAAAGTGCATTGGGATGCAGGAGTGGGTGTGACGCAATCCCTGGGTTTGGCGGCATTCAGCATATTGCCCACCATGAAGCTATTATTACTTTTATTTTGCTCTGTTCCTTCTACAAGCCCCATACACACATCACCCGCAGCTAGCACAGGAATGTTCCAGGGCCTATACTGTGAGGGGACAGGTGCCCTGTGTTGTGATGCATACTGCGCAGCAAGGGGTGCTGTTCTATGAGGGGTGCTGTGAAGGGTGGATGCAGTGACAGAGCAGCTTTGCAGTGAGTGCAGTCTCACCTGTCACAATTAGGCCATTAGCACTCTGCCTGTGTGTCAGGCTGACCAGTTACAGTGATTAGGGGGCGTGTACTTTCTGGTTGTTTTCATTGGATGTTGCTCCCTATATTTCCCAGTCTGCCCTAAGCTCTGTGCTGGTTATACTGCTAGTTTCTAGTGCTGGTTGGGGCCTGATTGCCCTGGATTCATTGAATAAAGCACCTGTTATAGTGCATATCCTGTGCACTGCGACCTGTATGTACCCACCCTTGCTGAGCTTCAGTATATGTCTATATTCTGGTGTTGCTATTAGTGACTAATCCATTTGTGGATCCAGTCCTTAACTGGTGCTGTGCTCAGTCCAGTCCTGTCTGGAAACCAGTATCAACCAACCAACAATGCAGTTCCATCTGATGGCACGAACACACAGCTGCTACCTGTGACTGGTTCACAAACATCTTAGCCTCTGCGGTTCACTACCCAGTTACTACATCTCCAGTATTGTGGCGCTAGTGTGCACCCTCTACAGCGGTGATCCCCTGCCGTCGCACATCAAAGCAGGCTTTAGTTCCTTGTCTGTCTGTCCTTCCTCTGTGTCCCTGCTGTAATTCTGTACTTACCTTGCACAATCTCCAATAGCAGACATGTCTGTGGAAAGTCCGGGCAACATCCTGGTAATTGGTTGGTCTAATCCACCGAGGAGATGCGGCTGGTATTGGCCAAGGTGTAGCTTGCAGGAGAGAGATTACTGTGCAAGTGCAACAGCACCACCTTGTGCCAATCATAACAGGAGAGCTGTACTGTGAGGGGTGGTGTTCTGTGGTGGTGGGTGCAGTAAGTGGAGATGTGACGGGTGTCTGTGGTGGGTGCTGTGAGGGAAGAGGATTGCTATACTGTGGTGTGTGCTGTGAGGGGAAATGTGATGGGTGTTCTGTGAGGGATGGTGTTCTGTGGTGGCTGCTGTGAGGGAAGAGGATTGCTACACTCTGGTGTATATAGGGAGGGGAGATGTGAGGGCTGGATCTTTGTGGTGTGTGCTGTGAGGGGAGATGGGATGGTGTTCTGTGGTGGGTGCTGTAAAGGAAGAGGATTGCTATACTGTGGTGGGTGATGTGAGTGAAGAGGATTGCTATACTGTGGTGGGTGATCTGAGGGGTGTTATGTGAGAGATGTATTCTGTGGTGGGTGCTGTGATGGAAGAGGATTGCTATGCTGTGGTCTGACTGTAGATGTTCTGTGGAGAGTGCAGTGAGGGGAGATGTTCTGTGGTGGGTGCTGTGAGGGAAGAGGATTGCTACACTGTGGTGGGTGCTGTGAGGGAAGAGGATTGCTACACTGTGGTGGGTGCTGTGAGGGATGTATTCTGTAGTAGGTGCTGTGATGGAAGAGGATCGCTATGCTGTGGTCTGACTGTAGATGTTCTGTGGAGAGTGCAGTGAGGGGAGATGTTCTGTGGTGGGTGCTGTGAGGGAAGAGGATTGCTACACTGTGGTGGGTGCTGTGAGGGAAGAGGATTGCTATACTGTGGTGTGTGCTGTGAGGGGAAATGTGATGGGTGTTCTGTGAGGGATGGTGTTCTGTGGTGGCTGCTGTGAGGGAAGAGGATTGCTACACTCTGGTGTATATAGGGAGGGGAGATGCGAGGGCTGGATCTTTGTGGTGTGTGCTGTGAGGGGAGATGGGATGGTATTCTGTGGTGGGTGCTGTAAAGGAAGAGGATTGCTATGCTGTGGTGGGTGATGTGAGGGAAGAGGATTGCTATACTGTGGTGGGTGATGTGAGGGGTGTTATGTGAGAGATGTATTCTGTGGTGGGTGCTGTGATGGAAGAGGATTGTTACGCTGTGGTGGGTGCTGTGAGGGAAGAGGATTGCTACACTGTGGTGGGTGCTGTGAGGGATGTATTCTGTAGTAGGTGCTGTGATGGAAGAGGATTGCTATGCTGTGGTCTGACTGTAGATGTTCTGTGGAGAGTGCAATGAGGGGAGATGTTCTGTGGTGGGTGCTGTGAGGGAAGAGGATTGCTACACTGTGGTGGGTGCTGTGAGGGAAGAGGATTGCTACACTGTGGTGGGTGCTGTGAGGGATGTATTCTGTAGTAGTTGCTGTGATGGAAGAGGATCGCTATGCTGTGGTCTGACTGTAGATGTTCTGTGGAGAGTGCAGTGAGGGAAGAGGATTGTTACACTGTGGTGGGTGCTGTGAGGGAAGAGGATTGTTACACTGTGGTGGGTGCTGTGAGGGAAAAGGATTGCTACACTGTGGTGGGTGCTGTGAGGGAAGAGGATTGCTACACTGTGGTGGGTGCTGTGAGTGAAGAGGATTGCTACACTGTGGTGGGTGCTGTGAGGGGAGATGTGATGGGTTTTCTGTGGTGGGATATGTGATGGGTGTTCTGTGAGGGATGGTGTTCTGTGGTGGGAGATGTGACTGAAGAGGATTGCTACACTCTGGTGTATATAGGGAGGGGAGATGTGAGGGCTGGATCTTTGTGGTGTGTGCTGTGAGGGGAGATGGGATGGTGTTCTGTGGTGGGTGCTGTAAAGGAAGAGGATTGCTATACTGTGGTGGGTGATGTGAGGGAAGAGGATTGCTATACTGTGGTGGGTGATGTGAGGGGTGTTATGTGAGAGATGTATTCTGTGGTGGGTGCTGTGATGGAAGAGGATTGCTATGCTGTGGTCTGACTGTAGATGTTCTGTGGAGAGTGCAGTGAGGGGAGATGTTCTGTGGTGGGTGCTGTGAGGGAAGAGGATTGCTACACTGTGGTGGGTGCTGTGAGGGAAGAGGATTGTTACACTGTGGTGGGTGCTGTGAGGGATGTATTCTGTAGTAGGTGCTGTGATGGAAGAGGATCGCTATGCTGTGGTCTGACTGTAGATGTTCTGTGGAGAGTGCAGTGAGGGAAGAGGATTGTTACACTGTGGTGGGTGCTGTGAGGGAAGAGGATTGCTACACTGTGGTGGGTGCTGTGAGGGAAGAGGATTGCTACACTGTGGTGGGTGCTGTGAGTGAAGAGGATTGCTACACTGTGGTGGGTGCTGTGAGTGAAGAGGATTGCTACACTGTGGTGGGTGCTGTGAGGGAGATGTGATGGGTGTTCTGTGGTGGGTACTGTGAGGGGAGATGTGATGGGTGCTGTGACTGAAGAGGATTGCTATACTGTGGTGGGTACAGGGAGGGGAGAGGGTGCTGTGCGGTTACTTTTGGAGCCGATGTATAAACATTAGGCATGTTGATGGGATTATCTGCTAGGGGGCGCCAGCCAATATCTTGCCTTGGGCCGGCTCTGATCACTACTCCACCCTGCCAAATCTCTCCTAGTACTCCGCACACAGAATGGGAATAGTGTGTAATAATCGGTCAGTGACATCTAGAGAAAGTTATACTAATAAGGGGAGACCTAAGAATGGTTGGGATCATGCCGGTGGATTAGGCTGCACCATGGGATCCCACCGGTATGTAGCATTAGCAGCTTGCTGGGACATTTTGCCTAGTAACATGCAGTATGGGGGAAGCTGCTTGAACATGACTGTGGGGTGTGTGTAATGGGGCTGAGAGCAAAGCATGACAGTCAGCCCTGCCTATCATGGTTCATCCTCTACCACACCTTACATGGGTATTCAGGCAGGACACCAACTGGCACTATCAAACCAGAGGCATTGGTCAGTCTGCCAGGGGATGGAGCACAACTCAGACTATAGGTACAAAGGCGAAATGCGTTACCCACTCCTTGTATTACACATGGCAATCCAACCCATGCAGCACACATTTAACATTGCTTCCAGGGGCAGAAGGTAAGTCTGTGACCAACATCGCCAGGTATTCTGTGAGCTGAAGACCTACAGGTATACATTGCAGAAGGGGGCACCCTTGGGCAGTGCCACATTACAGATCTCTCTTCTATACGACTATCTGTATAGGTAAAGTTAGTATGGACATGGTATGAAAAATAGAATGTGACTTTTGTGCAGTGGCACTACATTCACGCTCCAGTCCTCTGGGATTACTCCTGTAGTTATTGACTGGTTGACTAATTCTGTTAATGATGCTACCAGCACATCTTTAATCTCTTTTTATTATTCTTGGATGTGTCACATCTGGCCCCATTGATTTATCCACTTCTAGTCTTGTAAGTCCTGTTAATAAGTACATTTACAGGAGAAAGACCTATGACTATCGCTGTAGCCCCATTACCCTCTGTTACAATAGTGAATACTGGACAAAAATAATTAATATGATTACATTGTCTCCCACAATAAGACTCCCGCTCTGTCTTAAGTCTTATTACCCTGCCTTTTGTTTTTCTCCTGTCACTTATATACCTAAAAACAAGTTTTGTCCCCTCTTACCCAGACCCCTCAGCTTACATGTGTGTACATCTGATTACCTTCCTAGTCTCCTTCTGTCTAGCAAGATCTATGGGCGGGATGTATTAAAATACATCGCCACCGGACCGCATCGATGCTAGCGCATATGTATTAACATATGCAGCTAGCATCGCGGTGCAGTGACTGAGGACCCAGCGATACCGGTGATGTGGTGTGTGTGTGGGGGGGGGGGGGTCTGAGTCACCTCCCTGTGTGCCCCCACGGGAAGCCTAAGCAGGTTGTCCCCAGCACCTCCTTCTCCCATTACCTTACGGGTGCAGGAGGACCTGGAGGAAGATAAGCCGGGGGGGTTGGTTGGTATCTGCAGTGGGGGTAGGCAGAGGCGGTGAAGCCTTTGGGTGGCAATACCCTGCGCAGCGAAAATGAGGCGGCCGGGTGTTCATACATTTAAAAAGGCTGTAAAACCCTTGAAAAAGGGGGGTTTAACAGCATTTTTTCGCTTAGTACATCCCGTCCTATATCTTTAACTTCATATATTTCCCATAAGCCACATCTTCTGCGGTGTCCATACTTGCTGCTACTTCCTTCCTAACCCTTCTAATACAGACTGAAGGTGCTAGGTATAAAATAACTGCAAATTGTGATAAGAATTCATAAGGAAAACATCTTATAAATATACAATGCAATTAAGATGGGAGACATCACCCAAAGTGAGGTGACTGCTATATGGTGACTGTAATCCAAAATGGCGTCACATTGGGATTTAATATTTGTTTTTCTAATCCATATCATACAGGATGGTTTGGTATCAGTGTATGTGTTTTTCTGGTCAAGGATGTCATTTTCCATCAGTACATGAGGACATGCAGGTGGCCTGTGTGCAAGCGGCTGTTCTCATCGCTGCTTCAGTTTTGTCATCTACTTCTTGAAACAATGATCTTGGGCTTATTAGGCACTATATACAGCGGGCACTATATACGGCGGGCACTATATACGGCGGGCACTATATACAGCGGGCACTATAGGCTGTGTTTGTTTCAGGTTTAAGAACGTGAGGGTGAAATATCAAATATGGCGAAGCGGCTCCGATTGGGAGAAGGATCTGAGTGAGGAGAAATCACATTGTTGATTGGACAATTTGTGTGATCCAAGTGATGCACATCGTAGCTATCCTGCAAATAATACTACCGTGGCGCCACGGAGCGCTGGATATGCAACGCTTACGAAACGCTGACCCACGGATATTAGTAGGACTGTACGACAAGTCTCAGAGCCATGAAATACCAAATTGGTCAGGTGGTAGTTTGGGCAAAATTGGTCAATTTCATGGAGAAACTAATTACATATTGAAATGAGTCGAGCAGTATTTAAGTATCCTGACAACAATGTATAAGAAGCGATGAGCCCAGTTTATAGAACAGATGCGCCATTCGGTACACCTGATGTACGCACTTCACGTTTACGCCACAGTAAAACATGGCGGCTTCCATGTCTGGTAGAGCGCTCAATCTGTAAGGACCGGTGCGGCCGGACGACCACGCACATTGTGCCACTGCAACAACCAACGTGACAAGTGACATACTACCACCTGGAGGTTTTACGTTCCGCAGCGTAAATGCTGTTTCATTACTAACTTGTACAACGAGGCATTAATAATAATACACATTTTTATTACCAGTATTTCCATTTTATTTTTCTCACTATAAGCAACAGGGTGTGGATCATTTGGTCTACAACAAGTCATGGGCATGCGACATGGGGCTTTATTATCACACTATCTTACTCTCCCACCACGCCCTAGTGGATGGTAGGGCATGAGATACCACCTGTCGGCACAAAGAACAGTGACAAACCCAATGTCAACCTAAACCCATGTCAACCTAATGGTGTTGACCCAATGCTTGTCGGCCATCACGTTGTAGACCAAATGACCATATCCCAAGCAACAAAGCTACTTGTAAATCTCTCCTGAATGGCTGATAAACATATTTCTGATATATAAAAAAAAAATTGCCTTAAAAAAAAAAAAAAAAAAACTTTGAAAATGACCAAATTCACTTCTGTATTAATTATATATATATATATATATATATATAGTCAGGTGGTATAATGGTATATACTCAGACAGCGGCACTCAATGGGTGTTTGAAAAATATATTCAGGTGGTCCAACGTTTCGGGGACTAGCCCCTTTGTCAAGGTGCAGGAAAACAAACAAATACAGTGATCAAACAGCAAACTTATAAAGGTGATACATTACCATAAGGCGCGCTCAGCCAGACGCCGGAGAGCCCGCTACCGGAAGTCGCTCCGACCGGAAGTCGGTCGCAAGGAGTTGTAGGAGATGATCTGCGTGTCAGCGCCATGGCGCTGGAACGCAAGCTTACTATAGCGGTAAGCGGAAGCGTCTATCCGGCGCCGTCTGAGCTGCATCTAAAGGGATAAAAACAAACGGTGTGACAGTTGAAAAATACGTGGCATAATTAGGTGTGGTTATTAAACCATAAAATCAATATTGCATTGACACATTAAAATCCCGCTAGCAGGTACTGTAGAACAAGGCTGTATGGAGTGTGTGGCATCTCTCTGTCACTTGTCATAAGGTCTGGCACACCGCAATGCATAATCATATATTGGGGTGTGTCTGAAATCATTCTGTCAAGTAGAATTAGAAAATATGTGGAATGGTGGCCCACTCATGGGATATGCCACCCATTAATGACGACATGGTTTTATGTCGACCATCATTAGCAAAAAAGCTCAAAATGTAGAACAATAAAACACAGAATACACTGTAATCAGCCTGATCTGGCTGGTAATCTCTGGTTATGTTAACTTATGCATTATATTTGTATGGTTAATCTTTCAGATAAATGGGA
Organism: Crinia signifera; assembly: GCF_055691185.1. Lineage (NCBI taxonomy): Eukaryota > Metazoa > Chordata > Amphibia > Anura > Myobatrachidae > Crinia > Crinia signifera. Next base: position 6,491,584 of record NC_139228.1, on the reverse strand, counting down.
AATTTTGGCACTATAATGAGTCAGTCAATAGTGGCGATATGCCATGATGTTAAATGTGTTGTCTGGTTTCAAAACAGTTATATATATAAATATGAACACTCAAATATGAAAGGATAGGATAGCGAGAAAGACGGAGATGAAACAAAGCACACAACGATCAGCCTAATGGGGCTGCTTCTCTTCATACATATAAGTATGCAGTGGGTTACATGTTAAATGACACTCAAATATGGGAAATATAAAGGATAGCGAGAAAGAGTAAAGATGAAAGCAAAGCACACATGCGATTAGCCTAGCTGGGCTGTGGACCGAAGGTCTGTTAGTTCCATGTGAGATATATAGGGGAGTCAGTGACGCGTTAGCTGTCATCAGAATGAGAGCAATAATTAGTGTGTTCAGCCTGACTGGGCTGTTATGAGGCAGTATTCTGCTTATTTTAAATGGCTGGTCACCATTTAAAGTTAAAGTGATCAAGTCATGTTAGTGGCACTCCAATAGGGAAAAGGTAAAGAGAAGAGGGTAAAGATGAACAGGAAACACACTGTGATCAGCCTGGCTGGGCCGTTAGTGAGAGCCAGCACCTGTCTCCCTATTCGTGAGCCTATCGATGGGGTCCCAATTTGTAGGTGTTGTTGTGAAGTGTTTCAACGTATAGTGTTTCAGTAGGAACAAAATAGAGAATGGCGAGAAAGTGAGAGGGTGAAAAAGGCTGGCTTGAGTGTAGCGGTTACTGTTAATCGAGAAGGTCAGTTGAGCTTATCTGGATGTGTCACTAATAATCTGGACATCGTATATCATGGTGCTTCAAAACCGTCATTGATGAAGAGGGGGGGGGGGGGGGGGGGGGAGAAAGGGAAGGGAAGGGGGGAAAAGGGGGGGAGGGATGTGGATACCACACACAGCAATAAGCCTATAATGGCCCGTTGATAGAACATATAATCCTGAGTCCATATCATATAATCTGGCACTTCTGCCATCACAAAGGAAGTATATATGTTCAAAGTGTCTTAATGTTTCTTCGGCACATATCGAGCTTTATAGATATTATACATCAGGGCACCAAAGTCTCTTCCACTGTAAATCCATATGAGTAGGTCCCGTGGAGAAGCTGCATTAGTTTCTATATCACAGCAATCTGGAGTGGTTAGAACCAGGAAGCAAATCAGGAAGGAGTCAGTTGGGTCATGGTGAATATTTGCATCAAAGAAACACATTAAGAGGAAGTTTATCATTTAGGCCGTGCGGTTTGATGGAATTTAACCGATGAATCCAGACAACTTCTCTCTTAAGAAGAGCTCCATCCCTGTCGCCTCTTCTCATAGTTTCCGGAATGTGGTCCAAAATTATATGTTTGAGGTCAGACAGCCTATGGGGTACTTGGGCAAAATGCCTTGCCACTGGTTGGTCGTTATCCTTTCCGGCTAAGGCCTTCCCGATTGCCGATCTGTGTAGAGCCATTCTGGTTCTCAGAGATCTTACAGTCTTACCGACATACAGTAACTTGCAGGGACACTGTATGGCATACACAACATGTGTGGTTGTACAGGTCACAACATGTCGAATAGGGAAGGTTCTACCATTGATGGGATGGATGAATTTCGGACCTGTCAGCATGTTTTGGCATGTCGTGCAATTGATGCATTTATAACAGCCATTGGCCTTCTTCAGGAAGTTCTTGTTGTTTTGTACCCTATTAGCGTTGAATCCCGTGATGTCATTGTGAACTAAAAAGTCCTTCAAATTTCTGCCACGAGTGTGACAGATGAGAGGTGTTTTGTCTCTCAATGCAGGTAGGGACGTATCGGTTTTCACAATCGGCCAAAGAGCCCTTGAGGCTCTTGGAAGTACATAGCTGGTGGTGCTGTACTTGGATACGAATGGTAACGCATGTAGGGCCTTGTCATCATTTGTTCTCTTCTTAGATGTCAGTAGAGAGCTTCTGGGGACTGCCAAGACCTCTTCCTTTTGCTTTAAAAGGGCTCTCCTGTCATAACCCCTCTGGGCAAACTTCTCCACCATTAAATCAAGGGCATCAGGTAACCTGTCAGTGTCGCTGACAATTCTTGCAACCCTCAGCATCTGAGATTTGGGGAGTGCTTTTCTCAGTGGCATGGGATGGAAGCTATTTGCCTTCAGTATGTTGTTCTTATCAGTCGGCTTTGTATAAAGACTGGTTTCAATTCTACCATCCTTCATGCTCACTTTGACATCGAGGTAGCTGATGCTTTCTCTTGAATATTGGTGAGTGAATTTTATCGGGGATTGTCTCCCATTGACCTCTTTCATGAGGATCTCGAATTCTTCCTCTGTGCCATTCCACATCATGAATAAGTCATCTATATAGCGGGTAAGTTTCAGAATCTTGCCATCCGCTAATTGGTTCTCAAAGAACATCTTCTTCTCCTCCCTGAACATGAAGATGTTCGCAAATGACGGTGATACGTTGCTGCCCATCGAACAACCCGCAAGTTGTTTGTAATAGCAGCCATTAAACAAGAAGTAGTTCTTCGTGAGAGTCATTCGAAGAAGGTCCAGGAAGAGCTCGAGGTCCAATGACTGCATTTGATTCTCGACCAGAAAATCTTCAATCGCTCTTAACCCTTCGTCATGGGGTATACAAGTATATAGACTACAGACGTCCATCACACAGAGTAGGGGGTCGGCTGTCAACACTGGGATCTGAGTCAAAGCATTCAAGAAGTCGGTAGTGTCCTTGATGTAGGTGGGTTGTTTGCATATCAGGGGTTGTAGTATCCCATCCAAAAACTGTGAGATGGGCTGGAAGATTGAATTTTGCGCCGAAATTATCGGGCGTCCAGGGGGGTTATGCATACTCTTATGGATTTTGGGGAGAGTGAAAAAAATAGGTACAGTGGGGTTCGATTGGGTAAGTGCCTTCTGCAGTGGTTCAGAAATATGTCCCTGTTTCAGTGCCCTCGTCAGTCGTGTATCAAGGGTTTTCTTATATACATCAGTGGGGTCACTGGTGAGTTTTTCATAAACATTCATGTCCCCTAATTGCCGTTCACACTCAGCAATATAGATGGATAAGTCCTGTATGACAAGGCCACCGCCTTTGTCGGCAGCTCTAAATACCACGTCCTGGTATTTACTCATCTGCCTCAGGGTTCTTTGTTCTGTGCTGCTCAGATTGTGATGGATAGGGTGTGGAGCTTCAGCAAATTTGGTGACAGAGGCGTCCAGTAAGCGTGTGTATGTGGAGATAGCCGCATTCTGGGACTGGGGGTCAAACGTCGACTTGGACTTACTTCTGATAAACTGCTGGTGGGGCACGGTGCTTGGAGCCTCAGGACGATGTTGAAAAAATTCTTTCAATCTTAAATTCCTATTGTGCTTATGTAAATCAATTTTCCACGTGAGATCATCGTGGGGGGTTGTGGGTACGAAGGATAGACCATAATTAAGTACTTTTTTCTCTATGTCGCTGAAGTGTCGACTGGAGAGATTATATACAAGGGACTCATTTATTCGGGTGTCTTTCTTGCAGATGCGCGAATTTTGGCCGCCCCTGCGGGTGGTCTTCCTGCCCCTCTTTTTTTGGAGCTGACGGGGGTGTCTGCCCCTTGTGAGGTCCCCAAAGGGGCCAGTTGGTCAGGGGTGTCTGAGTCGACA
>NC_139228.1:6452992-6487751 GCF_055691185.1 Crinia signifera | reverse complement strand
TGGAACTAACAGACCTTCGGTCCACAGCCCAGCTAGGCTAATCGCATGTGTGCTTTGCTTTCATCTTTACTCTTTCTCGCTATCCTTTATATTTCCCATATTTGAGTGTCATTTAACATGTAACCCACTGCATACTTATATGTATGAAGAGAAGCAGCCCCATTAGGCTGATCGTTGTGTGCTTTGTTTCATCTCCGTCTTTCTCGCTATCCTATCCTTTCATATTTGAGTGTTCATATTTATATATATAACTGTTTTGAAACCAGACAACACATTTAACATCATGGCATATCGCCACTATTGACTGACTCATTATAGTGCCAAAATTTCCCATTTATCTGAAAGATTAACCATACAAATATAATGCATAAGTTAACATAACCAGAGATTACCAGCCAGATCAGGCTGATTACAGTGTATTCTGTGTTTTATTGTTCTACATTTTGAGCTTTTTTGCTAATGATGGTCGACATAAAACCATGTCGTCATTAATGGGTGGCATATCCCATGAGTGGGCCACCATTCCACATATTTTCTAATTCTACTTGACAGAATGATTTCAGACACACCCCAATATATGATTATGCATTGCGGTGTGCCAGACCTTATGACAAGTGACAGAGAGATGCCACACACTCCATACAGCCTTGTTCTACAGTACCTGCTAGCGGGATTTTAATGTGTCAATGCAATATTGATTTTATGGTTTAATAACCACACCTAATTATGCCACGTATTTTTCAACTGTCACACCGTTTGTTTTTATCCCTTTAGATGCAGCTCAGACGGCGCCGGATAGACGCTTCCGCTTACCGCTATAGTAAGCTTGCGTTCCAGCGCCATGGCGCTGACACGCAGATCATCTCCTACAACTCCTTGCGACCGACTTCCGGTCGGAGCGACTTCCGGTAGCGGGCTCTCCGGCGTCTGGCTGAGCGCGCCTTATGGTAATGTATCACCTTTATAAGTTTGCTGTTTGATCACTGTATTTGTTTGTTTTCCTGCACCTTGACAAAGGGGCTAGTCCCCGAAACGTTGGACCACCTGAATATATTTTTTCAAACACCCATTGAGTGCCGCTGTCTGAGTATATACCATTATACCACCTGACTACCTATTGTACCTGGAGGGCACCTGGGGAGCTGCATCTGTATGTTGGAGTGCCAAGCCGCAACGCTAACTCTATATATATATATATATATATATATATATATAAATATAGTAAATCTCAGACTAACGCCATTTTGAATTCCTGTCACTTTGCACGATTCCTCGCCATCGTATATCCATTGTATAAAGTAGATACTTACTGAGCGGGATATTATGGATTCCAGTCATGTAGCACCTTCACTATAGGATTTAATTCATTTTATTAAGGTTTATTTTTGTATTTACTAATTGTATTAAACACATCTATTGTCTTCATATACTTCTGGTGCACGGTCACATCATTAATGCCCCCCCCCACACACTAATGCCAGATTTCCCCCAACACACACTAATTCCAAACTCCCCCCACCCAAACTGCCATATACCCCAACACACATACACACACTAATGCCAGATCCCCCCCCCAACACACACTAATGCCAGATCCCCCCCCAACACACACTAACGCCAGATCTCCCCCCAACACACACTAACGCCAGATCTCCCAACCACACACACTAACGCCAGATCTCCCAACCACACACACACACACACTAATGCTAGATTCCCCTCCCTACACACTAATGCTAGATCTCCCTTCCCACACACTAATGCCAGATCCCCCCCCCCACACACTAATGTCAGATCCCCCCCCCCCCAACACACACTAATGTCAGATCCCCCCCCCAACACACACTAACGCCAGATCTCCCCCCCAACACACACTAACGCCAGATCTCCCAACCACACACACACACTAACGCTAGATCTCCCTCCCCACACACTAATGCTAGATCCCCCTCCCCACACACTAATGCTAGATCCCCCTCCCCACACACTAATGCTAGATCCCCCTCCCCACACACTAATGCTAGATCCCCCTCCCCACACACTAATGCTAGATCTCCCTCCCCACACACTAATGCTAGATCTCCCTCCCCACACACTAATGCTAGATCTCCCTCCCCACACACTAATGCTAGATCTCCCTCCCCACACACTAATGCTAGATCTCCCTCCCCACACACTAATGCTAGATCTCCCTCCCCACACACTAATGCTAGATCTCCCTCCCCACACACTAATGCCAGATCTCCCTCCCCACACACTAATGCTGGATCTCCCTCCCCACACACACTAATGCTGGATCTCCCTCCCCACACACTAATGCTAGATCTAGCCTCCCCACACACTAATGCTAGATCTAGCCTCCCCACACACTAATGCTAGATCTCCCTCCCCACACACTAATGCTAGATCTCCCTCCCCACACACTAATGCTAGATCTCCCTCCCCACACACTAATGCTAGATCTCCCTCCCCACACACTAATGCCAGATCTCCCTCCCCACACACTAATGCTAGATCTCCCTCCCCACACACTAATGCTAGATCTAGCCTCCCCACACACTAATGCTAGATCTCCCTCCACACACACTAATGCTAGATCTCCCTCCCCACACACTAATGCTAGATCTCCCTCCCCACACACTAATGCCAGATCTCCCTCCCCACACACTAATGCCAGATCCCCCTCCCCACACACTAATGCTAGACCCCCCTCCCCACACATTCACACTAATGCTAGATTCCCCCCCCCCCCCCCCCCCACACACACTAATGCCAGATTCTCTCTGTCCCCCCTCTCCAGGACCCAGCGCTGGTCTGGTGTACTTACCGTCTATACTACCCAAAGATTTCCAGGACAGGCTTACTTACCATCTATATTACCCAGATGCCTCCAGGGCCCAGCGCGGGGCAGTCGCACTTACAGTCTATTTTACCCAGAGCTGGTCTGGCGTACTTACTGTCCATACCACCCAGAGGCCACAGTTGGACACAGTTTCCAGTGCACCGTGTGCGCTGGCCCTCCGGCACGGGGCCTCGCTGCACTCAGCACACTATATTATTCTCCCACCATGCACTGGTCTGTCGGCACATGTCGGGTCAAAGTGAAAAACCCCATATCAACTTGTTGACTGACCTAACCCATGGCGACTTAACGCATGTGTCGACCTTGTCCCATGTAGACAGACACCTGTCAACCTAATGACTGTTGACCATCATGAGGTCAACCGTATCGCTAAGGTCTATTGCTAGGTCAACTAAGGACACCCCCCTAAAGACACACACGCGCGCTAAATACACCCCCCTACACACACACACACACACACACTAAGGACACCCCCCCTACACACACACGCTAAGGACATCCCCCTACACACACACACGCTAAGGACACCCCCCCTACACACACACGCTAAGGACACCCCCTACAGACACACACGCGCGCTAAATACACCCCCCTACACACACACATGCTAAGGACACCCCCCTACACACACACACACACACACACACGTGCTAAGGACATCCCCTAAACCCACACACGCTAAAGGACACCCCCCCTACACACACGCTAAGGACACCCCCCTACACACACACACTAAGGACACCCCCCTACACACACACACTAAGGACACCCCCCTACACACACACACACTAAGGACACCCCCCTACACACACACGCTAAGGACACCCCTCCCCTACACACACACGCTAAGGACACCCCTCCCCCTACACACACACGCTAAGGACACCCCTCCCCCTACACACACACGCTAAGGACACCCCTCCCCCTACATACACACGCTAAGGACACCCCTCCCCCTACATACACACGCTAAGGACACCCCTCCCCCTACATACACACGCTAAGGACACCCCTCCCCCTACATACACACGCTAAGGACACCCCTCCCCCTACATACACACACTAAGGACACCCCTCCCCCTACATACACACGCTAAGGACACCCCTCCCCCTACATACACACGCTAAGGACACCCCCCCACACACACGCTAAGGACACCCCCCCACACACACGCTAAGGACATCCTCCCCTACACACACGCTAAGGACATCCTCCCCTACACACACACGCTAAGGACATCCCCCTACACACACGCGTGCTAAGGACACCCCCCTACACACATGCGCTAAGGACACCCCCTACACACGCGGTAAGGACACCCCCCTACACACACGCTAAGGACACCCCACCTACACACACGCTAAGGACACCCCCCTACACACACGCTAAGGACACCCTCCCTACACAGACGCTAAGGACACCCCCCCCTACACACACGCTAAGGACACCCCCCTACACACACGCTAAGGACACCCCCCCTACACACACGCTAAGGACACCCCCCTACACACACACTAAGGACACCCCCCCTACACACACACTAAGGACACCCCCCCCTACACACACGCTAAGGACACCTCCCCTACACACACACGCTAAGGACACCCCCCTACACACACACGCTAAGGACACCCCCTACAGACACACACGCGCGCTAAATACACCCCCCTACACACACGCTAAGGACACCCCTCCCCCTGCATACACACACTAAGGACACCCCCCTACACACACGCGCTAAGGACACCCCCCTACACACACGCACGTGCTAAGGACACCCCCTACACACGCGCTAAGGACACCCCCCTACACACACGCTAAGGACACCTCACCTACACACACGCTAAGGACACCCCCCTACACACACGCTAAGGACACCCTCCCTACACAGACGCTAAGGACACCCCCCCTACACACACGCTAAGGACACCCCCCCTACACACACGCTAAGGACACCCCCCCTACACACACGCTAAGGACACCTCCCCTACACACACACGCTAAGGACACCCCCCTACACACACACGCTAAGGGCACCCCCTACACACACACCCTAAGGACACCCACCCCCCCACACACGCTAAGAACACCCCCCTATACACGCACGCTAACCACACCCCCCTACACACACGCCAAGGACACCCCCTACACACACGCTAAGGACACCCCCCTACACACACACGCTAAGGACACCCCCTACAGACACACACGCGCGCTAAATACACCCCCCTACACACACACACACGCTAAGGACACCCCTCCCCCTGCATACACACACTAAGGACACCCCCCTACACACACGCGCTAAGGACACCCCCCTACACACACACACACGTGCTAAGGACACCCCTCCCTACACACACACACACGCTAAGTACACCCCGCTATTATGCTGTATTTTATCATCATACACTGTACGTTACCTTGTAATTAGTTTTTCTGGGGCAGATGTATTAAGCCTTAACAAGAGATAAATTCAAGTGTGATAAGGAGAGATAAACGTCCAGCCAATCAGCTCCTTACTTACTTTTTTCAAACACAGCCTGTAGCATGACAGTTAGCAGGTGATTGGTTGGACGTTTATCTCTCCTTATCACACTTGAATTTATCTCTTGTTAAGGCTTAATACATCTGCCCCTATGTTTGCTATGTACGGCGCTGTTGACACTTATAAACGTACTACTACTACTACTACTACAGACACACAACCCCCTCTACAGACACACACACATACATGCTAAGGACATCCCCACTACAGACACACACGCTAAGGACACCCCCCTACAGACACACACATGCTAAGGACACCCCCTACACACACGCTAAGGACACCCCCCCTACAGACACACACACGCTAAGGGCACCCCCTACACACACACCCTAAGGACACCCACCCCCCCACACACGCTAAGAACACCCCCCTATACACGCACGCTAACCACACCCCCCTACACACACGCCAAGGACACCCCCTACACACACGCCAAGGACACCCCCTACACACACACACACACACGCCAAGGACACCCCCCTACACACACACACGCCAAGGACACCCCCCTACACACACACACACACCAAGGACACCCCCCCTACACACACGCTAAGGACACCCCCCTACACACACGCTAAGGACACCCCCCTACACACACGCTAAGGACACCCCCCCTACACACACGCTAAGGACACCCCCCCTACACACACACACGCTAAGGACACCCCCTACACACACACACGCTAAGGACACCCCCTACAAGCACACACGCGCGCTAAATACACCCCCCTACACACACGCTAAGGACACCCCTCCCCCTGCATACACACACTAAGGACACCCCCCTACACACACACGCGCTAAGGACACCCCATACAGACACACACACGCGCGCTAAATACACCCCCCTACACACACACGCTAAGGACACCCCTCCCCCTGCATACACACACTAAGGACACCCCCCTACACACACACACACACGCTAAATGACACCCCCCTACACACACACACACGTGCTAAGGACATCCCCTACACACACACACACACGCTAAGGACACCCCTCCCTACACACACGCTAAGTACACCCCGCTATTATGCTGTATTTTATCATCATACACTGTACGTTACCTTGTAATTAGTTTTTATGTTTGCTATGTACGGCGCTGTTGACACTTATAAACGTACTACTACTACTACAGACACACAAGCCCCTCTACAGACACACACACATACATGCTAAGGACATCCCCACTACAGACACACATGCTAAGGACACCCCCTACACACACGCTAAGGACACCCCCCCTACAGACACACACACACACTAAGGACACCCCCTACACACGCTAAGGGCACCCCCTACACACACACCCTAAGGACACCCCCCCCCCCCCCCACGCCAAGGACACCCCCCTACACACACGCCAAGGACACCCCCCTACACACACGCCAAGGACACCCCCTACACACACACGCCAAGGACACCCCCCTACACACACGCCAAGGACACCCCCCTACACACACGCCAAGGACACCCCCCTACACACGCCAAGGACACCCCCCTACACACACACACGCCAAGGACACCCCACCACACACGCCAAGGACACCCCCCTACACACACGCATGCCAAGGACACCCCTCCACACACACGCCTGCTAAGGACCCCCCAACACACATGCTAAGCACACCCCCACGCTAAGAACACCCCCCCACACACACACATGCTAAGGACACCCCCTCTACAGACACACACACGCTAAGGACACCCCCTCTACAGACACACACGCATTATGGTCATCCCCCTACAGACACGCTAAAGACACCCCCTACACACACCCTAAGGCAGGGGTTCCCAATCTTTTTCTAATCACAGCACCCCTAGGCCCCAAAAAATATATTTCAATGTAAGTAGATTGTGTTTATATGTGCTTCTTAGGTTCAGTTATGTGGTAAAGGGCAGGATTAGGTTCTGATTGTCCACATGATATGATTGGCAGCCACTAGCACTGGTTTTGTCCATAAATAATGGATCATAAATAATTTGAATTGGTCCTGGACCACCAACCCACCAACCTGAGGCACCCCTGCAAGTGTCCCGAGGCACTGCCCTAAGGACACCCACCCCCCAGGATAAGCACACCCCTCTACATACACACGCTAAGGACACCCCCTACACACGCCAAGGCCACTCCCCTACACACGCCAAGGCCACTCCCCTACACACACACCAAGGACACGAATCTACACCCCCCCCCCAAGTACACGCCTCTACACACACACCCCAAAGGACACTCCCCTACACACACCCCAAAGGACACTCCCCTACACACACGCCAAGGACACTCCCCCTACACACACGCCAAGGACACTCCCCCTACACACACGCCAAGGACACTCCCCCTACACACACGCCAAGGACACTCCCCCTACACACACGCCAAGGACACTCCCCCTACACACACGCCAAGGACACTCCCCCTACACACACGCCAAGGACACTCCCCCTACACACACGCCAAGGACACTCCCCCTACACACACGCCAAGGACACTCCCCCTACATACACGCCAAGGACACCCCCCACACACACACACACATGCTAAGGACACTTCCCCCCACACACACACGCTTAGGACACCCCCACGCTAAGAACCCCCCTACACACACGCATGCTAAGGACCCCCCCACATATATGCTAAGGACACTTTCCTACACACAAACACACGCTAAGGACACCCCCACGCTAAGAACACCCCCCCACACGCTAAGGACACTCCCCTACACACACGCATGCTAAGGACCCCCCCACACATATGCTAAGGACACTTCCCTATACACACACGCTAAGTACACCCCCACGATGAGAACACTCCCCTACACACACGCTAAGGACAATCTCCTACACACACGATAAGGACACCCCCTCTACAGACACCCCCACGCTAAGAACACCCCCTACACACGCAAGGCCCCCCCCCCCACTGAGGACACTGCTGATTTTTGTGGGTTTATTGGTTTTATAGAGTAACAGCATCTTATGAAAATCACAGCAAAGCAGTTTCATTAAAAAGATCAGTCCTGCTATTTATTCTCAGAAAGTGTCTGTGCATCGCATTGCATAGGTGGCAGCTGCCTTCACAGAAGACACAGGGCCACAATAATCTATATACAGCTGGGACAGAAGGGGCCACTGTATACATATGTGTATATACACAAACAGCGCTCCTGAATGCTGGGGCACACTGGGCTGGTGCATGTATCACTAATATTGTACCATGGGTCTCACTACTGTCCACTGTGCTACACACGAGGCGTCTGTCGGGGGAACGTGTTAGCAGGTCCCCGTATCCTTTATATAAAAACCCCCCCAAATCTCTGGGACCTGTCTGTAGCGTTCCATCCTGCGCCCTGCGGGATGGGGGGACCTGGGGTGTCTTACTCCAATGTAGACCTGGACACAGGGTCATATTATGGCCGTGTAATGTGGGTAGGACAACTGCCAACGAGTCCCCCTCCAAATGGAGACAGATCATTGGCCAAAGACTCCATGACTTACTGGGACCAGACTGGGGTTGTTATATGTATGTCGGGTTAGGTTGCTTTCCGGCAGCGCCCCTGGTGCCTCCTCCTGGCCGAATCCGCTCTCCCGGGTAGTAGATGCGTAGAGTAGAGGTCCAATCACCGCATTGCTCAGAGAGTGGTGGCCTAGCAGTGGCATGGCGTCTTGCCATCCATCGGACAGAACACAGCTGCACATTTGGTAAGTCAGGGGTTTGCTACTGTGCCGGACGCACTTGGGCCTAGGAATCCTCGAGTCCCGCAATTCTCTGGGCGAGAGGACACGGTAATGAGTTGCAGAGGGCGACAATGACCCACAAGTCTGAAACATGTCCAGGCAAGTGAGGAATGCCAGGGACACTAAGGCCGACTAACAAGATGTTGTCTGTTGTCACCCCAAAAAGGGCATAGGCACTCGAGAAGAAACAATACAGCCCAGTTATGGATGCCACGTCCACATAGGGGCTGTCACTGAGAAGTCCATCGCCTGGGCCACGGCTACCACCTTGCATGAGGTCACCAATCCAGTATGGCCACCACCTGGACGTTATTGAAGAAGTCACTGGACTGTGGCTGCGAGTGTCAACTGGTGTCTTTGTAGTGTTCTGGTGCCACAGAAGGTGCAAATATGGGCGGCGAGATGAAGCTGTGGCCGGACCCGCTCCGTACTGACCAATTCTTTCCCGCGGAGCTTGTACGTGTAGTCCAGTTACAAGGTGTCCGACCAATGGGGAACTAGGACGCTACAAGTGTCATTATAAGGAGACACGCAGCCACGGTCATGTGTAAGTGTTCCCGCTTCGGGCTGGTGCCACTAATACTCTTCTCCAACTTGGGGATTTCTGGGTTAAAGTTACCTGAGATAGCGAGAGAGAGACGGTGTTAGTGCCATGGTCAGAGGCTGGCATACAGGAGCGTGGTGGCTCTCACAGTGTGACAATCAGCAATACTGAGGGTTTGTGTGTCTGCGGCCGAACCATTCAATACTCACAGAGCGTTCCCTATTCTCTCACACCAGTCTTTGCGCTCTGCCACACCGCCACCCCCCTCCTCCTGCGCTCTGCCACACCGCCACCACCCCTCCTCCTGCGCTCTGCCACCCCCCCTCTTGCGCTCTGCCACACCGCCACCCTCCTCCTGCGCTCTGTGACACAGCCACCCCCCCTCCTCCTGCGCTCTGCCACACCGCCACCCCCCTCCTCCTGCGCTCTGCCACACCGCCACCCCCCTCCTCCTGCGCTCTGCCACACCGCCACCCCCCTCCTCCTGCGCTCTGCCACACCGCCACCCCCCTTCCTCCTGCGCTCTGCCACACCGCCACCCCCCTCCTGCGCACAGCCACACCGCCACCCCCTCCTCCTGCGCACACCACCACCGCCCTCTTCCTGCGCTCTGCCACCCCCCTCCTGCGCTCTGCCACACCGCCACCCCCCTTCTCCTGCGCTCTGCCACCCCCCCATCTCCTGCGCACAGCCACACCGCCACCCCCTCCTCCTGCGCACACCACCACCGCCCTCTTCCTGCGCTCTGCCACACCCCTCCTCCTGCACTCTGCCACACCGCCACCCCCCTCCTCCTGCGCTCTGCCACACCGCCACCACTCCTCCTCCTGCGCTCTGCCACACCCCCAACACCCCTCCTCCTGCGCTCTGCCACACCGCCACCACCCCTCCTCCTGCGCTCTGCCACACCGCCACCACCCCTCCTCCTCCTTCGCTCTGCCGCACCGCCACCACCCCTCCTCCTGAGCTCTGCCACACCACCACCACCGCCCCTCCTCCTGTGCACTGCCACACAGTCACCCCCCTCCTCCTGTGCTCTGCCACACCGCCAACCCCCTCCTCCTGCGCTCTGCCACACCACCACCCCCTCTTCCTCCTGCCCTCTGCCACACCGCAACCCCCTCTCCTCCTGCGCTCTGCCACCCCCCTCCTGCGGTCTGCCACACCGCCACCCCCCTTCTCCTGCACTCTGCCACACCGCCACCCCCCTCCTCCTGCGCTCTGCCACACCGCCACCCCCTCCTCCTGCGCTCTGTCACACCACCACCCCCCTCCTCCTGCGCTCTGCCACCCCCTCCTCCTGCGCTCTGCCACACGGCCACCACCCCTCCTCCTGCGCTCTGCCACACGGCCACCACCCCTCCTCCTGCGCTCTGCCACACGGCCACCACCCCTCCTCCTGCGCTCTGCCACACCGCCACCACCCCTCCTCCTGAGCTCTGCCACACCGTCACCACCCCTCCTCCTGTGCTCTGCCACACCGTCACCCCCCTCCTCCTGTGCTCTGCCACACGGCCACCACCCCTCCTCCTGCGCTCTGCCACACCGCCGCCCCCCTCCTCCTGCACTCTGCCACACCGCCACCCCCTCTCCTCCTGCGCTCTGCCACACCGCCACCCCCTCTCCTCCTGTCCTCTGCCACACCGCCACCCCCTCTCCTCATGCCCTCTGCCACACCGCACCCTCCCCTGCGCGTTGCCACACTGCAGCCCCATCTACACCGGGGACTAATGCCCTCAGCAGGAGGCAGGGGGGTATGTCAAACCAAAATTTTTCTACTCTCCTTAAAATAAAATCAAAGGCTACAAATCTCTGTACACGGGGTCCCCTAATCCAAACAGCAGGATACTAGATCCAATGCAGCATCTCCGATCACCAGATCATTTACTGAGTGATCCCTGTAACAGCACCACAGCAGCCCAGACACCCCCTCAACTACCGAGTGACCCCTGTAACAGCCCAGACACCCCCCTTAACTACCGAGTGACCCCTGTAACAGCCCAGACACCCCCTCACCTACCGAGGTAAATGGAAAGCGGTTAATTGTGATCCAGATGAGTGGCCCTGTGGCATTGAAATGAAATAGAAGAATATACTGTGCAGGGAATACTAGTAATGGAATTGGGATGGAACAGCTATCGCACCGCGTACACCGCATAAGAACCAGATTATTTCCAGATTGTCCAGAAGATGGCGCCATATAACCACAAGTCCTCCCCCACTCGTTACCTAGATCCTCAATCTTCACTTCAGGTCCTATCGTGAACTGGGGCAGCGTGGGCGACTGCTTCTCTCCTGAGTGGGCCGCTGCGGAGGAGACACAAACACCATTAGCAAAATATCCCCTTACCCCCAATACACCACAGCCAAATATCCCCTTACCCCAATACACCACAGCCAAATACCCCCTTATCCCCATATACCATCAGGAAATATCCCCTTATCCCCAATACACCACAGCCAAATCACCCCTTACCCCAATACACCAGAGCCAAATACCCCCTTATCCCCATATACCATCAGGAAATATCCCCTAATCCCCAATACACCAGAGCCAACCACCAAATATCCCCTTACCCCCAAATATACCAGAGCCAAATACCGCCTTACCCCAATACACCAGAGCCAAATACCCCCTTATCCCCATATACCATCAGGAAATATCCCCTTACCCCCAATACACCAGAGCCAAATATCCCCTTACCCCAATACACCACAGCCAAATACCCCCTTATCCCCATATACCATCAGGAAATATCCCCTTATCCCCAATACACCAGAGCCAACCACCAAATATCCCCTTACCCCCAAATATACCAGAGCCAAATACCGCCTTACCCCAATACACCAGAGCCAAATACATCTACCAGTAGCAAATACCCCCTTACTCACATCTACCAGTAGCAAATACCCCTTTACTCATACATACCAGTAGAAAATACCCACTTGCGCTATCTATCAGCAGCAAATACCGTTACTCACACCTACCAGTAGCAAATACCCCCTTCATTGCTCACACCTACCAGTAGCAAATACCCCCTTGCTCACATCTACCAGTAGCAAATACTCCCTTGCTCACATCTACCAGTAGCAAATACCCCTTACTCACATCTACCAGTAGAAAATACCCCCTTACTCACATCTACCAGTAGCAAATACCCCCTTCATTGCTCACACCTACCAGTAGCAAATACCCCCTTGCTCACATCTACCAGTAGCAAATACTCCCTTGCTCACATCTACCAGTAGCAAATACCCCTTACTCACATCTACCAGTAGAAAATACCCCCTTACTCACATCTACCAGTAGCAAATACCCTCTTACTCACATCTACCAGTAGCAAATACCCTCTTACTCACATCTACCAGTAGCAAATACCCTCTTACTCACATCTACCAGTAGCAAATACCCTCTTACTCACATCTACCAGTAGCAAATACCCCTTACTCATACATACCAGTAGAAAATACCCACTTGCCCTATCTATCAGCAGCAAATACCGTTACTCACACCTACCAGTAGCAAATACCCCCTTACTCACACCTACCAGTAGCAAATACCCCCTTCCTTGCTCACACCTACCAGTAGCAAATACCCCCTTACTCACACCTACCAGTAGCAAATACCCCCTTCCTTGCTCAAACCTACCAGTAGCAAATACCCCCCTTACTCACACCTACCAGTAGCAAATACCCCCTTCATTGCTCAAACCTACCAGTAGCAAATACCCCCCTTACTCACACCTACCAGTAGCAAATACCCCCTTCATTGCTCACACCTACCAGTAGCAAATACCCCCTTGCTCACATCTACCAGTAGCAAATACCCCTTACTCACATCTACCAGTAGCAAATACCCCTTACTCACATCTACCAGTAGCAAATACCCCTTACTCACATCTACCAGTAGCAAATACCCCTTACTCACATCTACCAGTAGCAAATACCCCTTACTCACATCTACCAGTAGCAAATACCCCTTACTCACATCTACCAGTAGCAAATACCCCTTACTCATACATACCAGTAGCAAATACCCCCTTCCTTGCTCAAACCTACCAGTAGCAAATACCCCCCTTACTCACACCTACCAGTAGCAAATACCCCCTTCATTGCTCACACCTACCAGTAGCAAATACCCCCTTGCTCACATCTACCAGTAGCAAATACCCCTTACTCACATCTACCAGTAGCAAATACCCCTTACTTACATCTACCAGTAGCAAATACCCCTTACTCACATCTACCAGTAGCAAATACCCCTTACTCGCATCTACCAGTAGCAAATACCCCTTACTCGCATCTACCAGTAGCAAATACCCCTTACTCGCATCTACCAGTAGCAAATACCCCTTACTCACATCTACCAGTATCAAATACCCCCTTACTCACATCTACCAGTAGCAAATACCCCCTTACTCACATCTACCAGTAGCAAATACCCCCTTACTCACATCTACCAGTAGCAAATACCCCCTTATTCACATCTACCAGTAGCAAATACCCCCTTACTCACATCTACCAGTAGCAAATACCCCCTTCATTGCTCACACCTACCAGTAGCAAATACCCCCTTGCTCACATCTACCAGTAGCAAATACCCCCTTGCTCACATCTACCAGTAGCAAATACCCCCTTACTCACATCTACCAGTAGCAAATACCCCCTTACTCACATCTACCAGTAGAAAATACCCCCCTTACTCACACCTACCAGTAGCAAATACCCCCTTCCTTGCTCACACCTACCAGTAGCAAATACCCCCTTGCTCACACCTACCAGAATTACTCCACCCCCCACATCACAGTTCCTCTAAAGCAGGCATGTCCAACCTGCGGCCCTCCAGCTGTTGTGAAACTACACATCCCAGCATGCCTTGCAATAGTTTTAGCATTCCCTAATAGCAGTACTATAGCAAGGCATGCTGGGATGTGTAGTTTCACAACATTTGGAGGGCTGCAGGTTGGACATGTCTGCTCTAAAGCCATCTGGGCTAATCACTAGCCCCATATGCTACACAGAACTCCCCCAGGAATTACTCCCCAGCCAGCACCCGTAATACTCACTGGTTGCGCAGCAGACAAACACTTTCATCTTGAGGCAGGAGCGCCGGTGGTTGTGTGTTGGTGTGGCTGTAACATAAGAGGGCAGTCACTACTAGTGTCATAGGCAACACTGGGCACCTCCTGACCCGGCCTATACCCCCCCGGAATGTGGGCAAAGACCAGCTGCTCTGGGTACCTCCTGACCCGGCCTATACCCCCCCGGAATGTCAGCACAGACCAGCTGCTCCGGGCACCTCCTGAACCGGCCTATACCCCCCCGGAATGTGGGCAAAGACCAGCTGCTCTGGGCACCTCCTGACCCGGCCTATACCCCCTGGAATGTCAGCACAGACCAGCTGCTCCGGGCACCTCCTGAACCGGCCTATACCCCCCCGGAATGTGGGCACAGACCAGCTGCTCCGGGCACCTCCTGACCCGGCCTATACCCCCCGGAATGTGGGCACAGACCAGCTGCTCCGGCACCTCCTGACCCGGCCTATACCCCCCGGAACGTGGGCACAGACCAGCTGCTTCGGGCACCTCCTGACCCGGCCTATACCCCCCGGAATGTGGGCAAAGACCAGCTGCTCTGGGTACCTCCTGACCCGGCCTATACCCCCTGCAATGTGGGCACAGACCAGCTGCTCCGGGCACCTCCTGACCTGACCCGGCCTATACCCCCCGGAATGTGGGCACAGACCAGCTGCTCCGGGCACCTCCTGACCCGGCCTATACCCCCCGGAATGTGGGCACAGACCAGCTGCTCCGGGCACCTCCTGACCCGGCCTATACCCCCCGGAATGTGGGCACAGACCAGCTGCTCCGGCACCTCCTGACCCGGCCTATATCCCCCGGAACGTGGGCACAGACCAGCTGCTTCGGGCACCTCCTGACCCGGCCTATACCCCCCGGAATGTGGGCAAAGACCAGCTGCTCTGGGTACCTCCTGACCCGGCCTATACCCCCTGGAATGTCGGCACAGACCAGCTGTTCCGGGCACCTCCTGACCCGGCCTATACCCCCTGCAATGTCGTCACAGACCAGCTGCTCCGGGCACCTCCTGACCCGGCCTATACCCCCCGGAATGTGGGCACAGACCAGCTGCTCCGGGCACCTCCTGACCCGGCCTATACCCCCCCCGGAATGTGGGCACAGACCAGCTGCTCCGGGCACCTCCTGACCCGGCCTATACCCCCCGGAATGTGGGCACAGACCAGCTGCTCCGGGCACCTCCTGACCCAGCCTATACCCCCCGGAATGTGGGCACAGACCAGCTGCTCCGGCACCTCCTGACCCGGCCTATACCCCCCGGAACGTGGGCACAGACCAGCTGCTTCGGGTACCTCCTGACCCGGCCTATACCCCCCGGAATGTGGGCAAAGACCAGCTGCTCCGGGCACCTCCTGACCCGGCCTATACCCCCTGCAATGTGGGCACAGACCAGCTGCTCCGGGCACCTCCTGACCCGGCCTATACCCCCCGGAATGTGGGCACAGACCAGCTGCTCCGGGCACCTCCTGACCCGGCCTATACCCCCCGGAATGTGGGCACAGACCAGCTGCTCCGGGCACCTCCTGACCCGGCCTATACCCCCCGGAATGTGGGCACAGACCAGCTGCTCCGGGCACCTCCTGACCCGGCCTATACCCCCCCGGAATGTGGCGACAGACCAGCTGCTCCGGCACCTCCTGACCCGGCCTATACCCCCCGGAACGTGGGCACAGACCAGCTGCTTCGGGCACCTCCTGACCCGGCCTATACCCCCCGGAATGTGGACAAAGACCAGCTGCTCTGGGTACCTCCTGACCCGGCCTATACCCCCTGGAATGTCGGCACAGACCAGCTGTTCCGGGCACCTCCTGACCCGGCCTATACCCCCTGCAATGTCGTCACAGACCAGCTGCTTCGGGCACCTCCTGACCCGGCCTATACCCCCCGGAATGTGGGCACAGACCAGCTGCTCCGGGCACCTCCTGACCCGGCCTATACCCCCCCCCCGGAATGTGGGCACAGACCAGCTGCTCCGGGCACCTCCTGACCCGGCCTATACCCCCTGCAATGTCGGCACAGACCAGCTGCTCTGGGCACCTCCTGACCCGGCCTATACCCCCCGGAATGTGGGCACAGACCAGCTGCTCCGGGCACCTCCCGACTCGGCCTATACCCCCTGGAATGTTGGCACAGACCAGCTGCTCCGGGCACCTCCTGACCCGGCCTATACCCCCCAGAATGTGGGCACAGACCAGCTGCTCCGGGCACCTCCTGACCCAGCCTATACCCCCCGGAATGTGGGCACAGACCAGCTGCTCCGGGCATCTGCTGACCCGGCCTATATGCCCCTAGTGCCTGATAGGACTATAACCCTATAGAGGACTACACAGCCAGGGGGCCAGACAGGACTATAACCCCCATCATTTTGCACATGATGAGGGTTACCAACATACAGGACTGGAACTTTCTCTCCACAGTAACGTGATTAGAGGATGGGTGCTGCATACAGCCAACAGCTTGCCAGGTAGGCAAGGTGACATCCCAGCAGCTCAAATCACTGCAGTCCCAGCGTAACCAAGGTGATATGGAGGGAGGGGAGGGAATGCCCACAGGACTCGAGGAGGATGCAGGGTAACTGGACGCTGGGACTAGGCCATGTAACCAGTAAGGGAGAACCGTACTCCCTGCGCCCATATAATGTACAGGTGCCACGGTGTTACTTCTCCCACCAGAGTGCCGGGCGTGGTACTCACATATGTAGTAGTATTCGTGGCCAGCGTGGAACTCGTAGCCCAGGGAGAAGGCGCTGTAGCGCTGGAACTTCTCGGAGAATTTGATGGGGTTGTGCTGGGAGTGCGGCCGGTTACACTCCCAGCGTTTGAAGCCCTGACTGATGTTACAAGTTCTGTAGCCCTCGTAATTCACCATGTACAGTATGTACTGCTCCATCCTGTGCTCCGCTATCGTCTCGTTGTAGTGAGGGCAGTAGATATCTAGGTAATCGTTTACATTCACCTGGACCGTATAGCCGTCACGCCGCAAGCTGCAAGACACAGAGAGAGAGAGAGGGGGGCATCAGCGTGGTGTGCGGGGTCTCCCTAATACTATCTATACACATCACACACACACACACTATATACACATTGCACCCTATATACCAGGCATTCCCAACCACGGTCCTCAAGGCACACCAACAGTGCAGCTTTTACTGATATCCAGGCTTCAGCACAGGTGGATTAATCAGAATCACTCACATACTAATTAAGTCACCTGTGCTCAAGCCTGGATACCACTAAAACAAACTGTTGGGTGTGCCTTGAGGACCGTGGTTGGGAATGCCTGCTGTATACCCACATATGCATTATATATACACACAAATACATCTATACACACACACACACACATTCTATACACATTGCACCCTGTATACCTACACAAGCATTATATATACACATTGCATACTACACACATTATAATATTATATATATATATATATATACACACATACAGGTGAAGGATCTGCGCAAGGTTAGCACATAATCAATAGGTTCCGTCTCTCCAGAATGTGGTGCTGCTCACTCCAAATAGGCTTTGTCACGGCCTCAGTAAGGTGCATAGAACAAAAGAAAGGAGGAGCGCACAGGTAAGTATAATTGCACAGTGTTTACTGGAGAAAAGTGTAGGCTCACATACAATTAAATAAGCAGTAATCAGCATGTGTAGGAATCACCATCAGTACGTCAGCTTCATAGCACGGACACCGGAGGACATCCAGGGAACCGGCAGATGGAAACAGCTGCGGCGAAGACGGAGTTCCAGACACGAGGACTGCAAACAGACGGGAACCACAGTGGCAGAGATCCGATACGTCAGGTGACCACGCCCCAACGCGTTTCGTCACTGATGACTCCTGACGAAGTCATCAGTGACGAAACGCGTTGGGACGTGGTCACCTGACGTATCGGATCTCTGCCACTGTGGTTCCCGTCTGTTTGCAGTCCTCGTGTCTGGAACTCCGTCTTCGCCGCAGCTGTTTCCATCTGCCGGTTCCCTGGATGTCCTCCGGTGTCCGTGCTATGAAGCTGACGTACTGATGGTGATTCCTACACATGCTGATTACTGCTTATTTAATTGTATGTGAGCCTACACTTTTCTCCAGTAAACACTGTGCAATTATACTTACCTGTGCGCTCCTCCTTTCTTTTGTTATATATATATATATATATATATATATATATATATATATATATATATATATATATATATATATATATATATATATATATATATATATATATATATATATATATATATATATATATATATATATATATACACATACATACACACACACTCACTATACAATATTTACACATTACACCCTATATACACACACACTATATGGACATTACACCCTATATATACACACACACACACACACACACACACACACACTATACACATTATGCCCCATATACATTATATATGCACATTAAGTTATGAAAAATCCCAGGTCTAGCAACCCGGCAATCTGACCTTGGGTAAAAGAAGAGTTTTACCTGGATCAGACCCGGGTTGCTGGGCAGTGAGAACAGGTGACCCGGGTCCCAATCACACCATAGGTAGTAGCCAGCGCCAGCCTCCTCCCCAGTCCCCCGATGATGATACGCCCCGCTAGAACATCAGAGCCCCAGCTTATTGAAGGGTCGCATCACCTCACAAATGCCGGGTCAATCCCAGGACGGACCCAAGCACAAGCCCTGGGTGCGACCGAGCATTTGCGATGTGAAAGGGGAATCAGCAGGACACAACACGAGCAGGCTTCCACGCGGTCTCTGACACAAATTATATATATATAGCGCTGGATGCATGATGAAGAGACCTGTGAGGGGTATATAGCGCTGGATACAGGAAGGAGACATGTGAGGGGTATATAGCGCTGGACACAGGGAGGAGAGACCTGTGAGGGGTATATAGTGCTGGACACAGGAAGTAAAGACCTGTGAGGGGTATATAGCGCTGGACACAGGAAGGAGAGACCTGTGAGGGGTATATAGTGCTGGACACAGGAAGAGACGTGTGAGGGGTATATAGTGCTGGACACAGGAAGGAGAGACCTGTGAGGGGTATATAGTGCTGGACACAGGTAGGAGAGACCTGTGAGGGGTATATAGCGCTGGACACAGGAAGGAGAGACCTGTGAGGAGTATATAGTGCTGGACACAGGTAGGAGAGACCTGTGAGGGGTATATAGTGCTGGACACAGGAAGGAGAGACCTGTGATGGATATATAGCGCTGGACACAGGAAGGAGAGACCTGTGAGGGGTATATAGCGCTGGACACAGGAAGGCGAGACCTGTGAGGGGTATATAGCGCTGGACACAGGAAGGCGAGACCTGTGAGGGGTATATAGCGCTGGACACAGGAAGGCGAGACCTGTGAGGGGTATATAGCGCTGGACACAGGAAGGAGAGACCTGTGAGGGGTATACAGCGCTGGGCACAGGAAGGAGAGACCTGCGAGGGGTATACAGCGCTGGACACAGGAAGGCGAGACCTGTGAGGGGTATATAGCGCTGGGCACAGGAAGGAGAGACCTGTGAGGGGTATACAGCGCTGGACACAGGAAGGCGAGACCTGTGAGGGGTATATAGCGCTGGGCACAGGAAGGAGAGACCTGTGAGGGGTATATAGCGCTGGACACAGGAAGGAGAGACCTGTGAGGGGTATATAGCGCTGGGCACAGGAAGGAGAGACCTGTGAGGGGTGTATAGTGCTGGACACAGGAAGAGGAGACTTGTAAGGGTTATATAGCGCTGGGCACAGGAAGGAGAGACCTGTGAGCGTTATATAAGCTGGACACAGGAAGAGAACTTTGAGGGGTATATAGTGCTGGACACAGGAATGTGAACTTTGAGGGTATATATAGTGCTGGACACAGGAAGAGGAGACATGTGTGGGATGGCCGCATAGAACAGGTGGTATACAGCTTCAGAAAGTGGGGGGTGGTATACAGTGTCGGATAAAGAGGGGGACGGGGTGGGTGTAGTAGAGGTATGGGCCCCTAGTGCAGGTTGCATACAGCGTCAGAATAAAGGAGGGTGGGGGGGTGGGGGGGTAGTAGAGGTATGTCCCCCCAGTGCAGGTGGCATACAGCGTCAGAATGAGGGGGGCGTTAGAACTGAGCGCAGTAGGCAGCATCTGGTGCCCGATGAGATTCTATGTAAATTGCAGTTCCACAGTCAGAAAGAAACACTTGTCCCAAAACCCAGCATCTGTCCTACATCAGGAGCCAGGAGAGCTGGGAACAGAAGGCGTCTCAGCTCCCGGCACCAACCATCACCGTGACGACAGAGAAGAACAAGGCGGCGCAAGCTGCGGGCCCTGGGCTATCGGTGTGACATATCTGGGACAGGCAGAGAAAGCGCACTGCCATATCCATCCGTGGGGCGAGAAGAAGCCCCCCAGAGAAATCATAGGGACATCAAGGGTGAGATAACCGGCTACCCCCAGAACTACGTGCTGGTGCTGGTCAGGCATGGCCTAGTTACTGGTGTAAGATCGGGCAGGCTGGTACTCTTATTGGGCACAGAGGTGGCGGCAGAGATGCCTACGGATAGGATCTCAGGCAGCGTAATGATCCACACATACACCCCCCCCTCAATGTCCCTATTTGTCAGAGGTTCTGCCTTCCTTCCCAGAGACCAAATCCACTGAGACCGCTGCTCACCAGCCCAGTCTGCGCTCTCCAGCCTCCTCCCGGAGCCACAGGCGGCCTGGAGAGG
Source organism: Crinia signifera (assembly GCF_055691185.1). NCBI lineage: Eukaryota > Metazoa > Chordata > Amphibia > Anura > Myobatrachidae > Crinia > Crinia signifera. The sequence continues at coordinate 6,466,226 of NC_139228.1, read as the reverse complement.
AGACACCGGGAGGGCACGGACATAGGATGGAATATGGGGTGATACCAGCAGCTATAGAACGGGGAGAGGAGCACACAGATAACACAGGTTTACACCCCACATTCATGCAGCAATACACACTGGTTATAGTGCAGAGGGGGAGAACCCCACAGTGTATGGGGGTCTGTATGCGGCAGGATAAGGCCATCCACTACGCGCACAGTGCCACAGATCTCCTGCACATAAATAATTGAGCGCGCATTAGAAGGACGATACATCAGGCGGGCAGCTGTGAGCCTGAATGACGCGCTGAGGAATCATTCAGGACGGGAGCATCAGCTGAAGTGGTCCCAACACTGCTGACCCCCTGACGTCAGCTCCTCATTAATACAGACTGCCATGCACACGTTCACCTCTGACCTCACCACCACAGGGGCCAGTGACCGCAGCACATGGCACCAATCCGAGTCACGTGATGCCACCAGTACTCAGGGCTATGGGAGGGGTGCAAGCTCCGTCCTACGGACATTCGGGAGACCATAGCGAGAGACTCACAGGGTGACAAAGCCACCATCACCTCAGGTTCGCAGCTGGAAGGGTGACCCTCCATTATTCAGGCCGCCCCACACTAATGGCTCCTTCTTGTAGAACAGCGTGTAACCGGCTCCTGCAGATGAGGGGAATCCATTTTACAGAAAATAACTATTGTCCAGCTGTCAGATGCTATCGATTGGCGCATCACGTGGCTCCGGAGGCAGAGGGCTGTGATCAGCATCCCAAGCAGGACCACCAAGGCCGGCCTTCTGCTGCCAATGTACCCTGCAAGCTGCTATTCCAGGGAGGGAGCCACTGGCTCAGCTCCGACATTCTGCAAAGCGCCTCCGCTCTCGCCCTAAGCACCTAGAATGTGCATATTGGCAGGACTGCGGGCACGTGGAGGAGAGGCGCGGGGCCGGACTGCGGGCTCGCGGAGGAGAGGCGCGGGGCCGGACTGCGGGCACGCGGAGGAGAGGCGCGGGGCCGGACTGCGGGCACGCGGAGGAGAGGCGCGGGGCCGGACTGCGGGCACGCGGAGGAGAGGCGCGGGGCCGGACTGCGGGCACGCGGAGGAGAAGCGCGGGGCCGGACTGCGGGCACGCGGAGGAGAGGCGCGGGGCCGGACTGCGGGCACGCGGAGGAGAGGCGCGGGGCCGGACTGCGGGCACGCGGAGGAGAGGCGCGGGGCCGGACTGCGGGCACGCGGAGGAGAGGCGCGGGGCCGGACTGCGGGCACGCGGAGGAGAGGCGCGGGGCCGGACTGCGGGCACGCGGAGGAGAGGCGCGGGGCCGGACTGCGGGCACGCGGAGGAGAGGCGCGGGGCCGGACTGCGGGCACGCGGAGGAGAGGCGCGGGGCCGGACTGCGGGCACGCGGAGGAGAGGCGCGGGGCCGGACTGCGGGCACGCGGAGGAGAGGCTCAGGGCCGGACTGCGGGCACGCGGACGACAGGCGCGGGGCAAGACTGAGGGCATGAGGAGGACAGGCGCAGGGCAGGACTGCGGGTACGCGGACAGGCGCCGGGCAGGACTGCGGGCACGCGGAGGACAGGCGCAGGGCAGGACTGCGGGCACGCGGGGAAGGGCAAGGACTGTGTTGCGTGGGGGAAAGGTGCGGGGCAGGACTGCGTGTATGCGGGGGGAAGGGCAAGGACTGCGTGTGCGTGGGGGAAAGGAGCGGGGCAGGACTGCGTGTATGCGGGGGAAGGGCAAGGACTGCGTGTACGCGTAGGAAAGGCGCGGGGCAGGACTGCGTGTGCGCGGAGGAAAGGCGCGGGGCAGGACTGCGTGTGCGCGGAGGAAAGGCGCGGGGCAGGACTGGGTGTGCGCGGAGGAAAGGCGCGGGGCAGGACTGCGTGTGCGCGGAGGAAAGGCGCGGGGCAGGACTGCGTGGAAGCGGAGGAAAGGCGCGGGGCAGGACTGCGTGGAAGCGGAGGAAAGGCGCGGGGCAGGACTGCGTGGAAGCGGAGGAAAGGCGCGGGGCAGGACAGCCCGCACAGGGGAGAGGCGCGGGGCAGGACAGCCCGTACAGGGGAGAGGCGTGGGGCAGGACAGCCCGCACAGGGGAGAGGCGCGGGGCAGGACAGCCCGCACAGGGGAGAGGCGCGGGGCAGGACAGCCTGTACACGGGGGAAGCGCAGGGGAGAACAGCGTGTACAGGAGAGGCGCAGGGTAGGACAGCGTGTACAGGGAGAACAGCGTGTACAAGGGAGGCGCAGGGCAGGACAGCGTGTACATGGGGAAGAGGCGCAGGGCAGGACAGCGTGTACATGGGGAAGAGGCGCAGGGCAGGACAGCGTGTACATGGGGAAGAGGCGCAGGGCAGGACAGCGTGTACATGGGGAAGAGGCGCAGGACAGCGTGTACATGGGGAAGAGGCGCAGGACAGCGTGTACATGGGGAAGAGGCGCAGGACAGCGTGTACATGGGGAAGAGGCGCAGGGCAGGACAGCGTGTACATGGGGAAGAGGCGCGGGGCAGGACAGCGTGTACAGCGAAGAGGCGCAGTGCAGGACAGCATGTACACGGAGAAGAGGCGCGAGGCAGGGCAGCAGGTGTAGGGCAGCAAGCATAGAGGAGAGGTGCAGGACAACGTGTACAGGGGAGAGGCGCAGGGCAGGACAGCGTGTACATGGGGAAGAGGCGCGGGGCAGGACAGCGTGTACAGGGAAGAGGCGCAGGGCAGGACAGCGTGTACATGGGGAAGAGGCGCAGGGCAGGACAGCGTGTACATGGGGAAGAGGTGCAGGGCAGGACAGCGTGTACATGGGGAAGAGGTGCAGGGCAGGACAGCGTGTACATGGGGAAGAGGCGCAGGGCAGGACAGCGTGTACATGGGGAAGAGGTGCAGGGCAGGACAGCGTGTACAGCGAAGAGGCGCAGTGTAGGACAGCATGTACACGGAGAAGAGGCGCGAGGCAGGGCAGCAGGTGTAGGGCAGCAAGCATAGAGGAGAGGTGCAGGACAGCGTGTACAGGGAAGAGGCGCAGGGCAGGACAGCGTGTACATGGGGAAGAGGCGCAGGGCAGGACAGTGTGTACAGCGAAGAGGCGCAGGGCAGGACAGCATGTACACGGAGAAGAGGCGCGAGGCAGGGCAGCAGGTGTAGGGCAGCAAGCATAGAGGAGAGGTGCAGGACAGCAGGTGCTGGGGAAGTATGAGGCAGTAAAGGTACAATGTAAGGTGGAAACGGCAGACAATAAAACAGGTTGGGCCTGTAATCTGCCGGTTTGACCATTGTTCCCGGGCTCATACATCGGTAAAATGGCAGATTATCCTAATTATTTACAGTAGACCCTATTTAGGGTGGTGCCACCCACAGCACCACCAGAGCCACCAGTGACAGGAGACATACTGTATGGTTCCCTCTGTGCAGACGCAAGGACGTGCGCGGACGGAGCATAATCTGCTGAATACTGATCACCTGGCTCTGTGCCGCACAGGAGTCACCCCAGGAGTTGAGGAAAGAGCCCCCTATACCCGTACAGAGGCCCTTGTAAAACCCCAATATCCTACACAGAGTTACTCATGTCACACACACATGATGGGCCATTATCTCCCCCTTACACCCCATTGCAGCCCTCCTGCCATCATTGCCTCATGGGACCCCAATATCTTGCCCATGTCACACACAGGATGGGCCATTACCCAACCCCCCCATGTATGTAAATGATGTTCAGGGCACAGGCAGTAGGAGCTGAGCAGTCACTGAGTCACCAGCAGGCGAGGCAGAGAGCACCTTGTCCTCAGACACGCTGTATATCACCTGCAGACACTGGAGTGTGGCAGCGAATAGCTGGGACCTTTCTGACGGGTATTCCATCACAGAGAGCTCCTTTATGCTGGGAGGAAAGCCCAGAGGAACCTGGCAGCACCAGCCGGTGTATACCCCGGGACAGAGCACGGCAGACGGCCTCCATCTTTAACACAAACTCATTATCCTGTTGGCAGGACTCGAGGAGACAAATCATTGCCAAGCCGTCTGGATCTGTCAGCAGCCAGCCCTCCCCAAGCCTCCCCATCAGGTGTGCAAGAGCGACTTGGAGAATCCTCCGGGGAGGAAGCACAAAGTGACTGAACAAAGGGATTACATCTCGAGAGAGGCGCCGCAGCTTCCCCACGATCACCGTCACGCTCTGCCCCAGCTGAGGCGCCCTCCCATAATCACAGCTGCCAGTCTCCCTCTTCCCCCAAACAGGATTCAGGAAGCTTCAACTGGAGGATACAGCGGCGACAGAGCAGGGAGCGTCCTGATACAGTGCAATGGTGGACACATCGCAGATTGCCATGTAACTACTGCGCAGGCGTGTTAGGTCTGGGACCCTTCTATTGCGCAATTGTCACTATTATATGAGATGGTGTCTGATTACTGGCTGAACAGAAATGGTTGGGGTTTTTATGATTGAAATAGGTAAAAAATATTGATTTATAATCATCCAACAAGAGATTGAATCCAGCTCCTCCTCTCCACAGCCATACACAGGGAAGGCAAGGGCGGCTCTTCCCCTCCGCAGCTGCATTCTCACAAAAGGGAAAGTGAGGGCGGCTCCGACTCAACTGCTGCAAACAGGGAAGGCAAGGGCAGCTCCTCCTCTCTGCAGCCGTCGCTGCACAGGGAAGGCACACAGGGAAGGTAAGGATAGCCCCTCCTCTCTGCAGCTGCCGATGCGCACAGGGAAGGTAAGGATAGCCCCTCCTCTCTGCAACCGCCGCTGCACACAGTGAAGGTAAGGATAGCCCCTCCTCTCTGCAGCTGCTGCGCACAGGGAAGGTAAGGATAGCTCCTCCTCTCTGCAGCTGCTGCACACAGGGAAGGTAAGGATAGCTCCTCCTCTCTGCAGCTGCTGCACACAGAGAAGGTAAGGATAGCTCCTCCTCTCTGCAGCCGCCATACACAGGGAAGGTGAGGGTAGCTCCTCCTCTCTGCAGCACACAGGGAAGGGCAGCTCATCCTCCCTGCAGCCGCCGCTGCACACAGGGAAGGTAAAGATAGCTCCTCCTCTCTGCAGCCGCTGCTGCACACAGGGAAGGGCAGTTCCTCCTCTCCAAGCCCGCTACTGCACACTGGAAGGTAAGGATAGCTCCTCCTCTCTGCAGGCGCCAGTGCACACAGGGAATGTGATTGCGCCTCCGCCTCTCCGCAGCTGCACACAGGGAAGGGCAGCTCCTCCACTCCGCACCCGCCAGTGCTCACAGGGAAGGTAAGGGCGGCTCCTCTCTGCACCCGCCAGTGCTCACAGGGAAGGTAAGGGCGGCTCCTCTCTGCATCGGCCAGTGCTCACAGGAAGGTAAGGTTGGCCTGCATTTGATCTGTGAGAAGTTGCAGCTACTCATGATCTGCTTGAACCACTGAATTAAACTCACTGACAGTACCTCATGCTTCCCCATATCTAACGTAAACTACCAACTGTCAGTGTATAGACTCCGAAGCACTAATGGACGTGACCAAAGCCCGAGGCAGAGCACTTCCAGATGTCCCCAGCTCACAGGCTGCATCCTCATCAATATTGGTTTACGTAGAAAACAAAATGGCTGCTGCCGCTGTACCTCCATTAATAAGCACTTAAGACAAGATGTGTGAGGAGAACCCATCACTGGAGAAGACGACGCCTGGGAAATTCTCCTCCACTGATGCAACGCAGAACCTCTCTCAGCACCATACAGTGTGGCGGGCCTGCCAGCCATCTTAGCAGCCAGATGTGTACATTTATTTGAGCAAAATGGTCTCCAGAGGAAGAAAGTGCAGATTATGCCAATCAGAGGTCAGAGAGATGTGATTCAGAAGCGGCTCCATCACCTTGCAGTTACCGTGTTCCCTGGCCTAGATCAGGACCCATCCCCTCAGCTGCAGGGACCGCGCACAACGTCCTCATTTTATGGTAAATGAGCTATACAAGATTCTTGTTCCCAGTGAGTAATGGGGGAGTGGGATACAAGGAGACGCTCACAGATCAGACGTATCCCCCAAGGTATTGTGTGTATTCCCCGCTTCCTAATTAAACGTTGCATCAGTATTCAGCGGAGAGGCGCCGGGGTCATCGGAGGAACCTCTCTTAATTCAATCAATCACAATACCAACCGACTCAAGGGCTCTATCACAAAGACTTCCGTGTAGTTCTCCTCCATTTCCAGCACTTCAGCCTAATGAGCGCTTCCGTACAGCAGTAGCCCCAGCGTGGGGGGGGGGGGTATTACACAAGGGGCCCCCAGATTGCCTTCCCTGTCACCCCTCAGTGCTGGGTAAGCAGGGCAGGAGCTGTGCCTCAGGAGGCACCACATGTTACAGGCCTGAGAGAAGACACATCTTCTGCAGTTACCATTGCAGGCAGCAGAGAACAGAAAAGGAAATGTCTTATTAATATGCTCCGAGCCCCCCTGGGGGGCAAACGTGCAGCAGAGGAGACTGTCAGGTATCTGCTCCCATGGGGCAGACAATGTCCTCTGAACAAACAAGATCATCGCTGGGGAGATGATGGGAGCAGATGTGACCAGGACAGTCCTCCAGGGGGAGGGGGTAGAACACAAACAAGGACGTCCTGGAGCCAGTAAACATGGCGCAGGTGTGGCACTGGGAGCCTGAGGGTCAGTACACCGGTGCCACAGCCTGAAACCTGCAATGCCTTGCACGGGGTAACCACACACAGTGCCCACGTGCGCCATAGCCCTACAGTGCGATTGTTATCAGCACAGATAAACATTGCATGAGGCATGCCGTGCCTCCTGCCTCCCTGACTGATAGCTGCAGAAAGCCACAGCCCCGAGCGGTTCTACACCGTGACCCCAGCCTTGTGGCGAATTGGCTGGAGCTAATCTCCTGGTTTCCCACACGCTAATGAGCCTCAGAGAACGGCGCGCAGAGGATTTCGCACCCTGTTCAGATGAAATCCCTTTTTATTTTCTTAATGCCGTAAAGGGCGGCCTTCCGGGATAGCTCGTCATTGATTAAGAGCTTCGCACTCAGCAGACAATCCCAGGCCTGAATAGCGGTGGCGTCTGATCCCCGCTGCCGCCCGTGACCCTGCGGTCCTGCCCAATTAATTATTAACCTGTCTTTCATGCCGGCTCGCGGAGGCTCCACGCTGCTGGTTGATGCTTGAATTAAAAGCCAGCTCAATGTTTCGCTAAATAAACGAGTGTGTATTTCACAGACGTCCTGAGCCATGGACTGGGAGGGGGGGGGGCAGCGGCTGCTGCGTCGGCATGTTCCCGCGGGTGCATGTGTCTGTACAATACGCTACTTGTAGCTGTAAGATAATACAGCCCAGCCTGTCATCTCCTGTATTGGATAATTACCGCAAGCCCTCGCTCAGGGGGGTTCTCCTGTCCCTCACTGGAATCTGACCCAATTACATGCCTAACATCTCAAACTGGCTTGTCGGAGGTGTCGCCTGCCACCGCAGAGGTCGCCCCGCAATGCCCATCTCAGAAGATCGCTGAGAGAGATAGTGGTGTAGACTACTCTCCCGTACATTGAGGAATGGCAGTTAGGAGCTGGATGGCCGATACGTTATCACTTGGGTATCACTTGTTAAAGTGTAATACATCTGCCCCAATGTCTGGTAAGGAATCGGTTCCACAAACTGCCCTCCAGGCTAGAGAGCCCAGCACTATACAGAACGTACTACATGGCATGTGCATGGTAGACCAGGGAGCTTACACTCACCAATGCGGGACACTATAGTCAGAGCAACATTGAGGACTCGCTCATTCAATGTTACTGAACCAGTAATCTACGAGGGACCGCAACAGACAACTGGTGCGGACGACCAGGTGCCAGGACAGCGGGGTACCTGGGCACGGCCACCTGCAGGAGTACATCAAGCTCTGGCCACTTTGGATCCTGTTAAGCGATTGTACTGCTGTGCTGTGACCTTGGCGTCCTCGTGTCCCTGTCACTCACAGCTGGATCCGGCTGAGCGATATTTCCGATTGGATGAACAAAGCAGCAGCAGAGAGGACCGGTCGGTGTCGGCAATGCAAATGTGCACGCAGCAAGTAGGGGTCTACCCCCAGACCTTCCAAACATGTCACTCTCCTGGTAACCCAAGCAGTGAGACGGATGGCAGAGACATCTCCACATGGCTGAGTATGGAGATCAGACCCCACCAGCTTCCCGATGTCCTCCAAGCCGTAGTCAGACAGGATAGCCATATTGTCCTGTAACCATTACACAGCACTGCGCAGACTATCCATCACCGCACGCTTCCATATTGTCCTGTAACCATTACACAGCGCTGCGCAGACTATCCATCACCGCACGCTTCCATATTGTCCTGTAACCGTTACACAGCGCTGTGCACATTATCCATCACCGCACGCTTCCATATTGTCCTGTAACCATTACACAGCGCTGCGCAGACTATCCATCACCACACGCTTCCATATTGTCCTGTAACCGTTACACAGCGCTGCGCAGACTATCCATCACCGCACACTTCCATATTGTCCTGTAACCGTTACACAGCGCTGTGCAGATTATCCATCACTGATCGCTTCCATATTGTCCTGTAACCGTTACACAGCGCTGTGCACATTATCCATCACCACACACTTCCATATTCTCCTGTAACCATTACACAGGCGCTGCGCAGACTATCCATCACCGCACGCTTCCATATTGTCCTGTAACCATTACACAGCGCTGTGCACATTATCCATCACTGATCGTTTCCATTTTGTCCTGTAACCGTTACACAGCGCTGTGCACATTATCCATCACCGCACGCTTCCATATTGTCCTGTAACCATTACACAGCGCTGCGCAGACTATCCATCACCGCACGCTTCCATATTGTCCTGTAACCGTTACACAGCGCTGTGCAGATTATCCATCACCGCACGCTTCCATATTGTCTTGTAACCGTTACACAGCGCTGTGCAGATTATCCATCACCGCACGCTTCCATATTGTCTTGTAACCGTTACACAGCGCTGTGCAGATTATCCATCACCGCACGCTTCCATATTGTCCTGTAACCAACACACAGCGCTGTACAGACTATCACTGCACGCTTCCATATTGCCATGTAACCATTACACAGTGCTGTGCAGATTATCCATCACTGCACGCTTCCATATTGCCATGTAACCATTACACAGTGCTGTGCAGATTATCCATCACTGCACGCTTCCATATTGCCATGTAACCATTAAACAGTGCTGTACAGACTATCCATCACCGCACGCTTCCATATTGTCCTGTAACCGTTACACAGTGCTGTGCACATTATCCATCACCGCACACTTCCATATTGTCCTGTAACCAATACACAGTGCTGTGCACATTATCCATCACCACACACTTCCATATTGTCCTGTAACCATTACACAGCGCTGTACAGACTATCACCGCACGCTTCCATATTGTCCTGTAACCGTTACACAGCGCTGTGCAGACTATCCATCACCGCACGCTTCCATATTGTCCTGTAACCGTTACACAGCGCTGTGCACATTATCCATCACCGCACGCTTCCATATTGTCCTGTAACCGTTACACAGCGCTGTGCAGATTATCCATCACCGCACGCTTCCATATTGTCCTGTAACCGTTACACAGCGCTGTGCAGATTATCCATCACTGATCGCTTCCATATTGCCATGTAACCATTACACAGTGCTGTACAGAATATCACTGCACGCTTCCATATTGCCATGTAACCATTACACAGTGCTGTGCACATTATCCATCACCGCACACTTCCATATTGTCCTGTAACCATTACACAGTGCTGTGCACATTATCCATCACCACACACTTCCATATTGTCCTGTAACCATTAGAAAGGGGATCATCAGTCATGTACACGACCCCTGGACACACAGTTGCCACGTGGCACATGGAGGGAAACGTCAGTCAGGTACACATCCCCTGGACACAGAGAGGCCACGTTGCACAGGGAGGGGGGACGTCAGTCAGGTACACGTCCCCTGTATCAGAGATGCCACGTGGCACAGGGAGGGGGGATGTCAGTCAGGTACACGTCCCCTGTATACAGAGAGGCCACGTTGCACAGGGAGGGGGGACGTCAGTCAGGTACACGTCCCCTGTATACAGAGAGGCCACGTTGCACAGGGAGGGGGGGACGTCAGTCAGGTACACGTCCCCTGTATACAGAGAGGCCACGTTGCACAGGGAGGGGGGACGTCAGTCAGGTACATGTCCCCTGTATACAGAGAGGCCACGTTGCACAGGGAGGGGGACATCAGTCAGGTACACGTCCCCTGTATACAGAGAGGCCACGTTGCACAGGGAGGGAGAAGTCAGTCAGGTACACGTCCCCTGTATACAGAGATGCCACGTGGCACAGGGAGGGGGGACGTCAGTCATGTACACGTCCCCTGGAAGTCTATCCTGTTCTTACAAGGTCGTGAAGTCTCCTGTAATATCCATGCAAATTACCTAGGAGTCATTAGATGTAGCAGGCCAGGCTGAGCGGAGCCGACGCGCTAATTGCAGTGGATGAAGTGCTCAGTGTGTGTGGCCCAGCAGCATGCAAATCACAACGGGCAGTGCCAACATCAGCCTGGGCACCACACATCAAGGGGCCTGAGGTGTATGCGTGCAATACACGACTGTGTGTGTGTATATATATATCCTGCACAGTAGCACCCGCCAGGCTGGACACCCATCGGCAGTAACCGCTTAATGCTCTGTTACGAGGAAAGCTGCTGACACAGCGTTAGAGACTTCCATCAGCCCTATTACAGCGCGCCGACACATTGTACGGATCTGCCCAACAAGAAGCTGTTAATTAACCCCTTCAATCTCCATGACTAATGAGATGAACCTGACTAATGATTAATTAACAGCAGGTAACGCGGAGACGTTTATTCCAGCAGATGATACAGGACTGACAGCGGCAGGCACACAACACGCTGCCACGCCGCAGGAACATATATTACCTGACGGGCGCAGAGCGGAGGCCAGAGGAAGCACGGTGTACGGGCGCAGAGCGGAGGCCAGAGGAAGCGCGGTGTACGGGCGCAGTGCAGAGGCCAGAGGAAGCGCGGTGTACGGGCGCAGTGCAGAGGCCAGAGGAAGCGCGGTGTACGGGCGCGGTGTGGATATCGCAGAACTGTCTACTGTCCCAGCTGCCCCTCAAACAGGGGAGGATTCTATTGGTTTATCACAGCCGCAGCTCCCCCTAAAGGCCGTCATACACTAGGGTCATCTGGGCACTTTCCATGCCTGTACGATATATCGGATGAAAAGGGTCATATTGCATGTGTTTCAGCTGTGATTCTGAACTGTGATTGCATACGATGTACTGTATGTGATCCTCTGGCCAAGGAGGCAGCCGGCAGTTCCAGGTGGAATCATATGAGAGTTGCGGCTAGGATCGGTAAGGGCAAAGGTTGGATGGGGAGGGTCCCCGGTAGGAGCTGCGGCTGGGATGGGGAGGGTCCCCGGTAGGAGCTGCGGCTGGGATGGGGAGGGTCCCCGGTAGGAGCTGCGGCTGGGATGGGGAGGGTCCCCGGTAGGAGCTGCGGCTGGGATGGGTCCCCGGTAGGAGCTGCGGCTGGGATGGGGAGGGTCCCCGGTAGGAGCTGCGGCTGGGATGGGGAGGGTCCCCGGTAGGAGCTGCGGCTGGGATGGGGAGGGTCCCCGGTAGGAGCTGCGGCTGGGATGGGGAGGGTTCCCGGTAGGAGCTGCGGCTGGGATGGGGAGGGTCCCCGGTAGGAGCTGCGGCTGGGATGGGGAGGGTCCCCGGTAGGAGCTGCGGCTGGGATCGGGAGGGTCCCCGGTAGGAGCTGCGGCTAAGGAGATGAACACAGGAGCCAGATGACGAATAGATAAATCCTAGCCCAGTAATGAACACGGCTCGCACAGACACCAGCTCTCCATAAATCAGCTTTATGAGGTCATTTGGAAGCTGGCAGAGATTTGCACATTCAGAGTAATTTGAAAGGAGTTGGGGAACGACGCCAGATAAAAAGGTTTTATTATTATTAGGGAGCAGACTCCCACACACATCCTGGGGGGAGAGTCGTGCACTCATGCCAGATGTAGACTGTAAGCTCTGCGGGCTAGGGCGTGGCACATTGCTGCCCATCACACAGTGTATACACACCCCGCGGCCTGTCTGCAGGACCTATGCCCAGCCCTGACCGGAGCGGCCCCTGCCAGCACCACTGTACAGGGACAGGCAGGAATCTGGGATAAAATATTCCATTTCTGGTTTCCCATTATGAATTATTCATCGGGGGACTTGTTCTGCATTTATTCCCACACATCAAAGCCGCAGTGTCAGGGTATCGGGCCCCGGCAAGGAGCCCGCGACCTTCCGAGTGCATGGCTTTGATGTGCTGCACAATGCTGAGGACCTGTAATGTATGGATATAGGGAGAACGCGAGGAGTGCAGCGCGGGGGGTTGGGGAGACGATACTGGACGTACGGAAGTGCAGTGAGCGCTCATGTGGATGATGAGACGTCGCTATAATGGGATATAAATGAGGTAGAACGTGTACAAATAATCACTCATTTCCCTCAGAGAATAGCTGGGGGAATACACCTACGGTACAAACTGCCCGGGCAACAGGGCCACATTACACTACTGTACGTACGCCGCCTGTATCCGTCCGCAGAGATGTCTGCTAATACGGCTAATCCTCACAAAACACAATATTTATGGTAATGAGATGGAGAATTATCCGTCATTAGGCCCCGTATCAGCCTGAGCGGAAATAATCATATTTAGCGGAATTATCTGCCGGCTACTGACATACATGGATGGGGATAGATCACACATGTGCTATCTATCTATAGCGTGCGTTACTGGGGTGAGGCCGGAGATACCCGCAGGTCAGCTGGGCCATACGCAATGCTCCGGTCTGATCTGCCATTACAGGACACAAGATGGCAGCCGACGCCGTCTGACAGCACCTATCACCGGGCAGGGGAAGACCTACTGGGGGTGTAGCGGGAATAGGACTGCTCATGCCAAGCACAATCATATACTGTATGTTATTCCTCCATCAGGAATCTACACCAGAGGGCAGCTCCGCAGCGCCACCTGTAGGCCCGTAACCGGTACTGCAGAGGTCGCAGGGCGAGGCAGGACATGTGGCTGTATAAGGAGATTCGTACTGCGTGACCCAGCCACGTACTCCGCAGCCTGAGCCACATTCTGCTCCCAATAATACACAGCACGCCATGCCGCCAGAAGGGATAGTGTGCCACTCAGGAGCAGATTGTAAGCTCTTAGGGCTGTGGAAG
>NC_139228.1:6385492-6450492 GCF_055691185.1 Crinia signifera | reverse complement strand
ACGCTAATACCGCAGGAGAGACGCACCAGGGGGGGCTACGCTAATAACACCGCAGGAGAGACGCATGAGGGGGGGCTACGCTAATACCGCAGGAGAGACGCACCAGGGGGGGCTACGCTAATAACACCGCAGGAGAGACGCACCAGGGGGGGGGGGGGGGGCTACGCTAATAACACCGCAGGAGAGACGCACGAGGGGGGGCTACGCTAATAACACCGCAGGAGAGACGCACAAGGGGGGGCTACACTAATAACACTGCAGGAGAGACGCATGAGGGGGGGGCTACACTAATAACACCGCAGGAGAGACGCACCAGGGGGGGGCTACGCTAATAACACCGCAGGACAGACGCACCAGGGGGGGGGGGGGGCTACACTAATAAAACTGCAGGAGAGACGCACGAGGGGGGGCTACGCTAATACCGCAGGAGAGACGCACGAGGGGGGGCTACGCTAATAACACTGCAGGAGAGACGCACAAGGGGGGGCTACGCTAATACCGCAGGAGGGACGCACGGGGGGGGGGGGGGCTACGCTAACACCGCAGAGACGCACGAGGGGGGGCTACGCTAATAACACCGCAGGAGAGACGCACAAGGGGGGGCTACACTAATAACACTGCAGGAGAGACGCATGAGGGGGGGGCTACACTAATAACACCGCAGGAGAGACGCACCAGGGGGGGGCTACGCTAATAACACCGCAGGACAGACGCACCAGGGGGGGGGGGGCTACACTAATAAAACTGCAGGAGAGACGCACGAGGGGGGGCTACGCTAATACCGCAGGAGAGACGCACGAGGGGGGGCTACGCTAATAACACCGCAGGAGAGACGCACAAGGGGGGGCTACGCTAATACCGCAGGAGGGACGCACGGGGGGGGGGGGGGGGGGGGGGCTACGCTAACACCGCAGGAGAGACGCACGGGGGGGGGGGCCTACACTAATAACACCGCAGGAGAGACGTACCGGGGGGGGGGGCTACACTAATAACACCGCAGGAGAGACGCACGAGGGGGGGGCTACGCTAATACCGCAGGAGAGAGGCACGAGGGGGGGGCTACGCTAATAACACCGCAGGAGAGACGCACGAGGGGGGGCTACGCTAATACCGCAGGAGGGACGCACGGGGGGGGGGGCGCGCGCTACGCTAATACCGCAGGAGAGACGCACGGGGGGGGGGGGCTACACTAATAACACCGCAGGAGAGACGTACCCGGGGGGGGGGGGCTACACTAATAACACAGCAGGAGAGAGGGGGGGGGGGGGGCGGCGCTACGCTAATAATCCCACAGGAGAGACGCACGGGGGGGGGGGGGGGGGGCTACGCGAATAGTCCCACAGGACGCACAAGGGGGGGCTACGCTAATAATCCCACAGGTGGAACGCACACACGGGGCTACGCTAATAATCCCACAGGGTATTTCTGTGCCCAGCAACAACACTTGTAGATGCTCACAAAATCTGTCCAGGTATCCACAGCTGTCCTCTGTCACATGTAGTGCACCATGTGGTGACGTCCGAACATTACGAAGTTGGAAATTTCCAACAACTCTATAGAACTGTACAGTCCAGACCAGTCCTCCATCCGGCAGCTCAAAGATAACACTGGTACAGATTATACACCCACGTCGCCTAATGAAACGGTTCTGAGGCAGCCCCCCCGCACAGCGAGGCGCCATCTTTGGTTCGACTACACCAAACTACTGTACAGGGATTGGAGAGGAGGAAACCGCAGGAGCTTACAGTATGCGCGGCTCAGGTGGATCTGAGGATGATTAACTAGCGCTACGTTTTTCTCTGTGTGACTTGGTGTTACCTGGATGAAGGAAGCCGCTGCGCTCACGTTATTGACATTTCCCTGCCCGTTGTAATCTCTATAAGACGCCGACCATTGGGGATCTGCAAACGGAATCGATGGGAATCTAAATTGGGCTTTAATTAAACAATCAATCTACGTCCGTACTCAATTAGTCTCCCCGATGATGCTCGTACGTTACACCTGCGGGGTGGCCAGAGACATATTATACCACATATAGGAGATGACCGATATGACCACCTTATATGTCCGATCGCGGGAACGTGTATACATCCAGAGTTATATACACCCAGGCAGTGGTTACACCGCAGTACCAACACCAGCACTGGCGTATATAGTATATATATTATAAACAATCCCGACACTTATCCCAGAGGTCAGAGTAATGGATTCGCATGGGCCACGGCCAGGATGATGGTGTAATCGGAAATGGTGAACAGGACGGACTACGCCTTTTACCAGCATTCTGTGTACAAGCCAAGGACTATATATAATTACACATAAACTCACGTTTTATCTTCACTCAAAGCTTGTAACTAGCAGCGGAACTAGGAGCAGAACACGTAAGGCACATTATTTCCTGTACAGAGGCCTTCTGGGAATCAACTACTCCAATAGAACCACCGGAAACCAACACCATGGCGCAACTGGTGGTTATATCCTGTACAGAGGCCTTCTGGGAATCAGCTACTCCGATAGGACCACCAGAAACCAGCACCATGGCGCAACTGGTGATTATTTCCTGTACAGAGGCCTTCTGGGAATCAGCTACTCCAATAGAACCACCGGAAACCAGCACCATGGCGCAACTGGTGATTATATCCTGTACAGAGGCCTTCTGGGAATCAGCTACTCCGATAGGACCACCGGAAACCAGCACCATGGCGCAACTGGTGATTATATCCTGTACAGAGGCCTTCTGGGAATCAGCTACTCCAATAGAACCACCGGAAACCAGCACCATGGCGCAACTGGTGATTATATCCTGTACAGAGGCCTTCTGGGAATCAGCTACCCCGAGATGAGTACTGTGGCCTCCATGACGCAGCTTGCAGATATATACATGCTCACTGCCAGCCGGCTGATTACACAAATGTCAGATTTCCCACAGTGACATAACAGCGGTGCATGCCGACAGTCACCCTAGACCTTACCATGTGTCCTCTGGCTATCAGTACCAGGTGTACACCGGTTGTCACTATGCTGTTACCTGTACCATGATGCCGGTGGATGTATTTGGGATAAGAGCAGGATGTAAGAATGGCCTGATATAGACAGTGATGTAAGTAGCGAAGACTCCTGATGTAAAGAAATCTGCATGCCCGGGGAAACTGGGGAACACCCCATCACACTGTACAGCCCCCGCTCACCCCTCAGCATTTAGTATTACACCCCTGACCTATCCCCATCACTCCTGTCCAAGGTCTCCGAATGCCTCACGGCCATCTCAGCCTGGAGGACCCAACGCTTCCTGAAACTAAACATGGCTAAAACTGAACTTCTAATCTTCCATCCCCCGAACATCCCCTCTTCTCCCACTATCTCCATCAGCATTGGTGAAACCGAGATCACCTCCACTGACCAAACGCGCTGCCTCGGTGTCATCCCTTCCACCCCCCACATTCGTGCTCTCTCACAGTCTTGCTGCTTTCACCTTCGCAACATCTCGCACATCAGACCATTCCTCTCCACTGACGCGACCAAAATTCTCATTCACTCTCTTGTCATCTCCCGCCTTGACTACTGCAACATCCTTCTCTCTGGGCTACCTCTCGCCCGCCTCGCCCCTCTCCAATACATTCTTAACGCTGCTGCTAGGCTCATCTTCCTCTCCCGCCGCCTCCCCCCTCTGTCTATCTCCCCATTCCTTTCCGGGTTCTCTTTAAACTCCTCACCACCACCACCTACAAGGCTCTCTCCTTCTCCACCGCTCCTTACCTCTCTTCACTGATCTCTATCCACACTCCCTCCCATCTTCTTCGCTCCATCGCTGACCGCCGACTGACCTCTCACCTAATCACCTCCTCTCACTCCCGTGTCCAAGACTTCTCTCGCGCTGCCCCCCTGCACTGGAACAACCTCCCGCCACCCATCAGGCTTTCTGATTCCCTTACCTCCTTCAAGCGCTCCCTCAAAACCCACTTCTTCCGACTAGCCTATCCCTCCTCCTCCTAACCTCTTTCGCTCCTCCTATCCTGCCTACCATACCCCTCTATCCGTTCCTACTTATCCTATTGTTTTTCGGGGTGCCGGACAGCTCCCAGACAGTCGGGATTCCGAGTCAGTACTCAGACGTCGGAATCCCGACTGCTCCCTCGTGGGGGTCCACGACCCCCATAGAAGGAGAATAAAACAGGTGGCGAGCGCAGCTCGCCACCGTGCCCGCAGCGTGGTGAGCGCAGCGAGCCTGCAATGGCTTTCATTGCAAGGGGCTTCATTGCGCTCCCCCCGCTGTGCAGTCGGGATTCCGACGTCTGAGAAATAACTGTCGGAATCCCATTTTTCGTTCGTCCACCCACCTCCTTCTAGTCTGTTAACTATTATGAGTAGGGTCCTCCTTCCTCATGTACTCACCCTACCTCTTTACCTCACCTGTGCTCCTGTCCTGTTCTTCCCTTCCTCTACTTCATCTTCAGTCTCCTTGACAATTTCCACACCTACTTCAGAACTGATGCTGATTTTAGTTCTACCAGCTATACCCCTATTTATGCTGTATTTTATCAACACACCCTGTACGTTACCTTGTCATTAGTTTTTTGTTTGCTATGTACGGCGCTGCGGACACTTTGTGGCCCCGTATAAATAAACAAACTACTACTACCCCTGACCAAAGCCAACCGAGGGGTGATGTACCAAAAACAGACACCAGAGCTGCAGCCATCAGGCCTCCTGTGCACCCTGCATTATAGGCGGCTCTCTGGAGAACACTGCTCGCTGGCAGTGGTAATGTACAGATGAATGGAGTAATGACAGTGTCACCATGATAAAGGCAGAGGTACAAAGGTAAAGTGATACACTCGCTGGGTGAGGGGAGCATGTTCATATGTCAGGCTGATAATCCCGTCTCGCCTTCTCCTGGCGGTTGTTCAATAACTGGTCACAAATGATTATGGGAAGTCCCAAATGAGGGAACTGCTCCTGATTAACACAGAACACGTGGAGCCAGATGATACGATGAGATGATCGAACGTTGTACGATTTATATTAGGCCGAGGGGACAATGGCGTCTGGGGTCACAGGATGCCCAAATATAAGGGGGCAACACAGTAACAGGAGTACTCACTGTCATTATCTCCTATCACTTGTTATGTACATCCCTATTCCCAGCCACATGATGTGCAGCAAGCTTTAGGGATCAATAGATCCCTATCAGCCATGACTTGATCCCCAGAATACTGACATTAGACCGACATAGAGGTCATTTGGGAGATGTCGCCTGTCTGCCGGACCCGGTGGGAGAGGACAACACAGTCTCTTCCTAAACATCAGCTCTTATCTGCCGGCTGTGATCTCCGCTTCTGTGCACAGACAAATCAATACCGTCCAAGCCGTGACCGCTGTGTTAGCCGGGGACAGGGGGAAGAGCGGGAGGCTGGGGGACAGGGCAAGGTGGGAAAGAACGGAGGGGGAGGCCGGGGACCAGAGGAGAGGGGGCCAGGGGAGACAGGCCAAGGTGGGGAAGAGCAGAGGGGAGGCCGGGGACCAGAGGAGAGGGGGCCAGGGGAGACAGGGCAAGGTGGGAAAGAGCGGAGGGGGAGGCCGGAGACAGAGTGGAGGCTTGGGGGACAGGCCAAGGTGGGAAAGAGCAGAGGGGAGGCCAGGGACAGAGGGGAAGAGCAGAGGGGAAGCCGGGGACCAGGTGAGACAGAGGCAGGTGGGAAATAGTGGAGGGAAAGCCAGGGTCAGAGTGGAACAGTGGACGGAAGGCTTGGGACCAGAGGAGACAGGGCCAGGGGAGACAGGGCCAAAGAGGAGAAGAGCAGATGAGCCGAGAACCAGGAGAGATAGTGCCAAGCAGGGTAAGAGCAGAGAGAAGGCCTGAGAGCAGTGGCCAGCGTCACACCCTCACTGCCGGGGACCCGCGGCCAGCGTAACTGCCTCACTGCCAGGGACCCGCGGCCAGCGTAAAGGTGCCGATACACTAGTAAGATTTGGCTGGTTGGAACAAAAACATGGTTATGGATGAGTGACAGTTTGCCAGTTTTCCAAGCAAATGGTCAACTGTCATTTGCTCTCATCCATAACCAGGATTTTGTTCCAACCAGCCAGATCTGCAGATAAATCTGCTTGTGTATGGCCACCTTAACGGCCTCACTGCCGGGGACCCGCGGCCAGCGTAACTGCCTCACTGCCGGGGACCCGCGGCCAGCGTAACTGCCTCACTGCCGGGGACCCGCGGCCAGCGTAACTGCCTCACTGCCGGGGACCCGCGGCCAGCGTAACTGCCTCACTGCCGGGGACCCGCGGCCAGCGTAACTGCCTCACTGCCGGGGACCCGCGGCCAGCGTAACTGCCTCACTGCCGGGGACCCGCGGCCAGCGTAACTGCCTCACTGCCGGGGACCCGCGGCCAGCGTAACTGCCTCACTGCCGGGGACCCGCGGCCAGCGTAACTGCCTCACTGCCGGGGACCCGCGGCCAGCGTAACTGCCTCACTGCCGGGGACCCGCGGCCAGCGTAACTGCCTCACTGCCGGGGACCCGCGGCCAGCGTAACTGCCTCACTGCCGGGGACCCGCGGCCAGCGTAACTGCCTCACTGCCGGGGACCCGCAGCCAGCGTAACTGCCTCACTGCCGGGGACCCGCAGCCAGCGTAACTGCCTCACTGCTGGGGACCCGCAGGCTGGGAATAGGCACATGGTGCCGCTGCGGAGTGCAGGTTCCCAGCATTATACAGCCACATCGCGCTCAGAGATAACCCGCTCTCCTTTATACCCAGGATGTGAGGAATTCCTGGGCCGTGAATGGATCAGTTTCAAAGACCCTTTATATTTCCACGAGAGTTCTTCATGTGCAGCCATTAAAAGAAAGAAAACATAATAAGAGGCAATCGGCTCCTGGAGACGGCGGCGAGATGCACAATAAGGCTTGTGACAGACGCATTCACAGCGCTGACTGATCGCTCCAGCAGGAGAGGGGTCTCCGCAGCCCCCCCCTCCAGCCTTTCATGCTGCACATATCCGATATAAGCCATCATCTCTCCCGCGTGACAACGAGCAGGATTAACGGACGTCGATTTCACGCTGAAAGTTCACAGGCTGGAAACCCCCCCCCAAAAAATCTAACTGCACAGGGACTGATGTCACCTACAGAAAGAGGCTGGAACACATTACACCCTGCCACCCAAAATCTGACTGCACCTGGACACTCCTATATCACCTACAGCGAAAGGCTAGAGCACATTACACCCCCCCCCCCCCATTTTTTTTTTTTATAAAAAATTAATCTAACTCCTCATATGTGATATATGAGCAGTTATGTTCTCTACAGAGAGAGGCTGATTATCTGACCGTATATATTAGGGTTATATATATTATTATCTGCACATACATATTTACATAGTACGTAAGGCTGAAAAAAGACTTGCGTCCATCTAGTTCAACCTGGTATAGATATCCATTGCTGATTTGGTAGGTTCTGGTATTTTACAGACAAATTATATTTCTTATTTGTACCCATGGATGTTTTTCTCCAGTAAATGTTTGTCCAACTTTGCCTTGAACGCATTTAATGAGCCAGCCGTTACCACCTCTCTGGGAAGAGAGTTCCAGAGTTTGACTGTTCTGACCGTAAAGAAATTCTTTCTACTAGCTGAATGAAATCTTTTTTCTTCTAATCTATACTCATGCCCTCGCGTCCTAGATTCCTTTCTAGTAGAAAAGAGGGTGTGTGACAGTTCCTTATATTGGCCCTTGATATACTTGTACATGTTGAGCATGTCCCCCTTAAACGTCTCTTTTCTAATGTAAATAGTCCCAAATTGCTTAATCTCTCCCCGTAGCTTAAATTCTCCATTCCCCTAATAAGCTTTGTTGCTCGCCTTTGGACTTTTTCTAATTCTATGATGTCCTTTTTATAGTGTGGGGCCCAGAACTGTACTCCGTACTCTAGGTGAGGTCTCACCAATGCTTTATATAGTGGCATAATTACCCTTGAGTCCCTAGTTTCCATTCCCCTCTTAATACATGCCAGAATTTTGTTGGCCTTTTTTGTAGCTACATTACAATGGGCACTACATCCTAGTTTGCGGTCTATTTGGACTCCTAGATCCTCCTAGACATACATATATACATTCCATCCAGTGAGATAACAAGCCGTCACTTGACATTGGAGAACAGATACGAAGTCAGGGGGAGCTATACAGAGGAAACACAGCTTGAGTATCCCGGGACCAGAAGCAGATTGGATAACGGATTATTCTGTATTTTGGAATATTTTTATATTTCAATGATGTATCTCGAGGTATCTTACATTTATGTTGTACACATCAAGCACATGCAATACACACACATATAGATTTTATTTGTGCATAAAACAGGTTTCAAAACATGAATTGAAATTTGTGCACTCAGATATGGATTATGAAGGCCAAGCATTTATTTTCTTGCACATATAGTGCCAGTTACACCTCAGGTCCCCAGTAGTGCCAGTTACACCTCAGGTCCCCAGTAGTGCCAGTTACAGATATCCCAGCAGTGCCAGTTACACATCAGGTCCCCAGTAGTGCCAGTTACACATCAGGTCCCCAGTAGTGCCAGTTACAGATATCCCAGTAGTGCCAGTTACACATCAGGTCCCCAGTAGTGCCAGTTACACATCAGGTCCCCAGTAGTGCCAGGTACAGATATCCCAGTTACACATCAGGTCCCCAGTAGTGCCAGTTACACATCAGGTCCTCAGTAGTGCCAGTTACAGATATCCCAGTAGTGCCAGTTACACATCAGGTCCTCAGCAGTGCCAGTTACACATCAGGTCCTCAGTAGTGCCAGTTACACATCAGGTCCTCAGTAGTGCCAGTTACACATCAGGTCCTCAGTAGTGCGAGTTACAGATATCCCAGTAGTGCCAGTTACACCTCAGGTCCCCAGTAGTGCCAGTTACACCTCAGGTCCCCAGTAGTGCCAGTTACAGATATCCCAGTAGTGCCAGTTACACATCAGGTCCCCAGCAGTGCCAGTTACACATCAGGTCCCCAGCAGTGCCAGTTACACATCAGGTCCTCAGTAGTGCCAGTTACAGATATCCCAGTAGTGCCAGTTACACATCAGGTCCTCAGTAGTGCCAGTTACACATCAGGTCCCCAGCAGTGCCAGTTACAGATATCCCAGTAGTGCCAGTTACACCTCAGGTCCCCGGAAGTGCCAGTTACACCTCAGGTCCCCGGTAGTGCCAGTTACACATCAGGTCCCCAGTAGTGCCAGTTACACATCAGGTCCCCAGTAGTGCCAGTTACACATCAGGTCCCCAGTAGTGCCAGTTACACAACAGGTCCCCAGTAGTGCCAGTTACACAACAGGTCCCCAGTAGTGCCAGTTACACAACAGGTCCCCAGTAGTGCCAGTTACACAACAGGTCCCCAGTAGTGCCAGTTACACATCAGGTCCCCAGTAGTGCCAGTTACAGATATCCCAGTAGTGCCAGTTACACATCAGGTCCCCAGCAGTGCCAGTTACACATCAGGCCCTCAGCAGTGCCAGTTACAGATAACCCGGCAGTGCCAGTTACGCATCGGGTCCTCGGCAGTGCCAGTTACGCATCGGGTCCTCGGCAGTGCCAGTTACGCATCGGGTCCTCGGCAGTGCCAGTTACGCATCGGGTCCTCGGCAGTGCCAGTTACACACCAGGTCCTCAGCAGTGCCAGTTACACATCAGGTCCCCAGCAGTGCCAGTTACGCACCAGGTCCCCAGCAGTGCCAGTTATGCATCAGGTCCCCGGAAGTGCGTGTTACAGATATCCCAGTTACACATCAGGTCCTCGGAAGTGCCAGTTACATATCATGTCCCCAGTAGTGCCAGTTACACATCAGGTCCTCAGTAGTGCCAGATACACATCAGGTCCTCAGCAGTGCCAGTTACAGATAACCCAGTAGTGTCAGTTACGCATCGGGTCCTCGGCAGTGCCAGTTACGCATCGGGTCCTCGGCAGTGCCAGTTACGCATCGGGTCCTCGGCAGTGCCAGTTACGCATCGGGTCCTCGGCAGTGCCAGTTACGCATCGGGTCCTCGGCAGTGCCAGTTACGCATCAGGTCCTCGGCAGTGCCAGTTACGCATCAGGTCCTCGGCAGTGCCAGTTACGCATCAGGTCCTCGGCAGTGCCAGTTACGCATCAGGTCCTCGGCAGTGCCAGTTACAGATAACCCAGTAGTGCCAGTTACACATCAGGTCCCCAGCAGTGCCAGTTACACACCAGGTCCTCAGTAGTGCCAGTTACACACCAGGCCCTCAGTAGTGCCAGTTACAGATATCCCAGTAGTGCCAGTTACACATCATGTCCTCGGAAGTGCCAGTTACACATCAGGTCCTCAGTAGTGCCAGTTACACATCAGGTCCTCAGCAGTACCAGTTACACATCATGTCTTAGGTAGTGCCAGTTACACATCATGTCTTCGGTAGTGCCAGTTACACATCAGGTCCTCGGCAGTGCCAGTTACGCATCAGGTCCTCGGCAGTGCCAGTTACAGATAACCCAGTAGTGCCAGTTACACACCAGGTCCTCAGTAGTGCCAGTTACAGATATCCCAGTAGTGCCAGTTACACATCAGGTCCTCGGAAGTGCCAGTTACACATCAGGTCCTCAGTAGTGCCAGTTACACATCAGGTCTTAGGTAGTGCCAGTTACACATCATGTCCTCGGTAGTGCTTTTACCCCCAAACACCCCCCCCCCCCCAAAAAAAAAAAAAACATTACATTCTGGAAACTATGGATAAAAGGTGTGTACACACGGTAGTTATGCCGTGCTATGCGAGTCCCGATGCAATCAGATGGTATCTGGACTCGCATAGCACAGCATGCTGCAGAGGCACAGTTTTGACTACATAGTCTTGCCTGCCCTCTCTATTTGGCTGCCGACTTTCACTCACACGGGAGCGCGCATCGGCAGCGCAAGCCCTAAAAAAGCATGCCATCTGCATGCGATATGGCTTCCAATGTTCACTATATATCGACAACATCAGAAGCCATATCGCACCGTGTGTACACACTATAAGGGATATTTTTGGATAAGGAATACTCAAGCTGTAATGATATAGGAAGTGAGATATGTGGGGCGTCTGTACAAGACCTGCCCGCCACGACCCACCTGCGGTGCATAATTGTAGAGGCAGATATAAATGCACCCCCTCACCAAGGACCAATGGCTGACCGGCAAATCATTACATGCCGCAGCATGAAGGGGACACGGTAGGCATGGTCCGTGTTTCTGCCACCAAACTTCTGGGTGTGAGCTCAGCTGTCAGGACCCTTCGCACCGGGAACCCTACACCGCCCCAAGTCACTCGCCCCATACATGTACTGTGGTAACTCGTCATATCTGCCTGTGCACAGGTGACTGATCAGGCTACCACGTGCCGTAGAACTAGGCCGCATATGGCAAGGCTTGCACTGTTTAACACTACAGGAACCCCCAGGACTACATTAACTCCTTGTACACCGAGGGCCCCGGATCTGTGCCACCCCCTGTACCGTGCTCCCTGGCGCTACCACCAATAGCGTCGCATGTCCAGGGGGCTCCAATAACCCACAGGCCCCTCAGCCGCCCCCCACATTCCTGAATCTCGCACAGTAATTTAGTGTTCACTCTAGGATTTTTTTAGGACAGGCTGCTGACCACCGGGCAGGACGCTGACCACCGGGCAGGCTGCTGACCACCGGGCAGGCTGCTGACCACCGGACAGGGCGCTTTTTTAATCAGAAATTTACATTAGAAACAAACAAACAAAAAAAAAACATAGAAAAAATTAGCACAGTGCACTAGGATTACACCCATTACTGATGGTCTTACTCTGCTATGCCCATTACATATTCTGTCACAATGACAATTACACATTATGGCACACACCCCATAATGCCCATTACACATTATACCACACACACACACCGTAATGTCCATTACACATTATACCACACACCCCATAATGCCCATTACACATACCACACACCCCATAATGCCCATTACACATTATACCACACACACACACACATCATAATGCCCATTACACATTATACCACACACACACACCGTAATGTCCATTACACATTATACCACACACCCCATAATGCCCATTACACATACCACACACCCCATAATGCCCATTACACATTATACCACACACACACACATCATAATGCCCATTACACATTATACCACACACACACACCGTAAAACCCATTACACATTATACCACACACACACCGTAAAACCCATTACACATTATACCACACACCGTAAAACCCATTACACATGATGGCACACACCAAAAGTTCCCAGGCATGTCAATGTGTTGGGGGCAGCGTAAGGGTGCCAAGCGCCACACACATAAATGGCAGGGTGCATTTTGAGGTTTTAAAAAATGGGCAGGGTGTGGCACCATGCATAAGAAGCTTAGAGGGAAAACTTAAATTTCTAACATGGCAGCAGTCCTGAATGCCACTAGGCTGGTACACAGCCAGAACCCACGGTTACCTTACCCATGTAGGGAATCTACAGACAACCAGAACACTGCACTACCCCCCAGGGAGAACCCAGAGAGAGCACCGGTCACACCACATGCACGAATAAGGGGGCAGCCGTGGAACACCCAGGAGGCCTTACACCATTCGTAAACGTGCCCCATGCTGCACCAGCCACAGAAACCGGCTCATTAAGAGGGGCTTATTTCTGGCATCCCAGTAGGTGTCTCCAGCCGACCATAGTACAGAGACGCAGAGCTGTGTACACTACCGTCACTAGGCTTTCTGTACAGCACCTTGTACAGGGGAAAAACAGGGCAAAGCTCTGAGTCTTGCGTATAACAGCACCGGCCTGTGCTATCTGTGTAACATAACTGCGTCCTCTCCCCGCACTGCGCTGCCTGTGTAATATATAACTGTGTCCTCTCCCTGCACTGTGCTGCCTGTGTAACATAACTGTGTCCTCTCCCTGCACTGCCTGTGTAATATATAACTGCGTCCTCTCCCCACACTGCGCTGCCTGTGTAATATATAACTGCGTCCTCTCCCCACACTGCGCTGCCTGTGTAATATATAACTGCGTCCTCTCCCCGCACTGTGCTGCCTGTGTAATATATAACTGCGTCCTCTCCCCGCACTGCGCTGCCTGTGTAATATATAACTGCATCCTCTCCCCGCACTGTGCTGCCTGTGTAATATATAACTGCGTCCTCTCCCCGCACTGCGCTGCCTGTGTAACATAACTGTGTCCTCTCCCTGCACTGCCTGTGTAATATATAACTGCGTCCTCTCCCCACACTGCGCTGCCTGTGTAATATATAACTGCATCCTCTCCCCGCACTGCGCTGCCTGTGTAATATATAACTGCGTCCTCTCCCCGCACTGCGCTGCCTGTGTAATATATAACTGCGTCCTCTCCCCACACTGCGCTGCCTGTGTAATATAAAACTGTGTCCTCTCCCCGCACTGCACGGTGTAACATAACTGCGTCCTCTCCCCGCACTGCCTGTGTAATATATAACTGCGTCCTCTCCCCACACTGCGCTGCCTGTGTAATATATAACTGCGTCCTCTCCCCACACTGCGCTGCCTGTGTAATATATAACTGTGTCCTCTCGCCACACTGCGCTGTGTAATGTATAACTGCGTCCTCTCCCCACACTGCGCTGCCTGTGTAATATATAACTGTGTCCTCTCGCCACACTGCGCTGTGTAATATATAACTGTGTCCTCTCCCCGCACTGTGCTGCCTGTGTAATATATAACTGCGTCCTCTCCCCGCACTGCCTGTGTAATATATAACTGCGTCCTCTCCCCGCACTGCCTGTGTAATATATAACTGCGTCCTCTCCCCGCACTGTGCTGCCTGTGTAATATATAACTGCGTCCTCTCCCCACACTGTGCTGCCTGTGTAATATATAACTGCGTCCTCTCCCCACACTGCGCTGTGTAATGTATAACTGCGTCCTCTCCCCACACTGTGCTGCCTGTGTAATATATAACTGCGTCCTCTCCCCACACTGCGCTGTGTAATGTATAACTGTGTCCTCTCCCCACACTGTGCTGCCTGTGTAATATATAACTGCGTCCTCTCCCCGCACTGTGCTGCCTGTGTAATATATAACTGCGTCCTCTCCCCGCACTGCCTGTGTAATATATAACTGCGTCCTCTCCCCACACTGTGCTGCCTGTGTAATATATAACTGCGTCCTCTCCCCACACTGTGCTGCCTGTGTAATATATAACTGCGTCCTCTCCCCACACTGCGCTGTGTAATGTATAACTGCGTCCTCTCCCCACACTGCGCTGTGTAATATATAACTGCGTCCTCTCCCCACACTGCGCTGTGTAATGTATAACTGCGTCCTCTCCCCACACTGCGCTGTGTAATGTATAACTGCGTCCTCTCCCCGCACTGCACTATGTAATGTATAACTGCGTCCTCTCCCCACACTGCGCTGTGTAACATATAACTGCGTCCTCTCCCCGCACTGCGCTGTGTAATGTATAACTGCGTCCTCTCCCCGCACTGCACTGTGTAATGTATAACTGCGTCCTCTCCCCGCACTGCACTGTGTAATGTATAACTGCGTCCTCTCCCCGCACTGCGCTGTGTAACATATAACTGCGTCCTCTCCCCGCACTGTGTAATGTGTAACTGCGTCCTCTCCCCACACTGCGCTGTGTAACATATAACTGCGTCCTCTCCCCGCACTGTGTAATGTATAACTGCGTCCTCTCCCCACACTGCGCTGTGTAACATACACAGGCTTCCTAGCAGAGATTGGAGAGTTACCGAGTCTCCCAGCCGCTGCCGGATCTCATCTGTCAGGCAGAGATACAGATGTTCTGCACACTACAGAACCCTAATTGTGAGTGTCTGGTGTTGGAGTGTGCCCTGTGGCACCGCGCACACACTGTGTATGGCTGAGTGCTTTCCCTGGTGGCTGCAGGTGACGGAGCCTCTTATCTCCAGTGAGACAATTACACAGCGCAGAGCGAGATCACAGCCAGCGAGAGGGAAGGAAACCAGCATGAGCTCACCTCGTGCAAGGCAGATGTCTGTGCGGGAGTGTGCACTCACTACCCAGGGCCAGAGAGCCCTGCAAAGCTTGTTTATCCGCACATGACTGATGGAGTGTGCATGCACTACTGGGGGAACGAGTATCATGCAAGGATGGTATATATCTAGCAGCCAGTGTGCAAGGGAGAGAGCAGAGCGTGCACTCACTAGTATATGTAGCTAGCAGCCAGTGTGTGAGCAGATCGTGCACTCACTAGTATATATAGCTAACAGCCAGTGTGCAATGGAGAGAGCAGAGCGTGCACTCACTAGTATATAAAGCTAGCTGCCAGTGTGCGAGGGAGAGCAGAGCGTGCACTCACTAGTATATGTAGCTAGCAGCCAGTGTGCGATGGAGAGAGCAGAGCGTGCACTCACTAGTATATATAGCTAACAGCCAGTGTGCAATGGAGAGAGCAGAGCGTGCACTCACTAGTATATGTAGCTAGCAGCAAGTGTGCGAGGGAGAGAGCAGAGCGTGCACTCACTAGTATATAGAGCTAGAAGCCAGTGTGCACTCAGTGGTAGATATATAGAACGCTGACGTATAGAACCACAAACATCGGCATCCTAGCCATCGGCCCCCGTAACCCTCTCGAGGCCTAGACACCCCTATTATAGGATGTTATACAGACTGATCTATAATCAGAGGTGTGCGACACGAGTCCCCGGTATCTCCATTACCGTCCACACCGCCTTACTCATTCCGTGCGCCATAAATAGGAGTGGAATGAGGGTACGGGCACAGAGGTGGCAGCCCAGGAGGTGCGGGCAGAACAGCAGCTCCTTGTCCCAGGGGGTCGGAGTGATGAGAGATGCCCGCAGTATGCCCGGCACCCCCGGGGAGGTCAGTCTGTCGCACACAACACAAAGGACAGAGGCCAGGACTAGGAGAGGCCACTCTCTAATTACCTTCTAGCCGAGGACTGATAAGATCTCCTCACTCCTCAGCATGTAATTACAGGGCCGCAGATAGCATCGCAGCCTGGTCTGGGTGGGGGCACTTCATTAGTAATGGCCTCCCTGCCCCCAGGTGACAGGGGTGACCCAGATTTAACCCTTATACGGCGCCAGCTGTGGCCCTATACAGGGCCGTGGCCATTACGCTGCTTTACAGACAAAGTCTTAGTTCTATTCTGCCGGTTACACAGGGCGCAATGCCCCGGTCATTACAGAGCGGGCACAACTAGCCACGTGCTCAGTGCAAACACACAACCAAGGGCGCGATAGAGGTAAGGAACGGGAGACGTGGCGCTGCGGAAGGCAGGAACCATCACACAAAACGTGAAATCCAACAACCCTGGCATGCTCATCGGGATACAGAGATTACCTAATGGCGAGGGTGCCCAGGGCACCTGCCGAGTAACCGTTGCCAATTACACAACACAAACATGTACTACCTACTCAACAACACCCTTCCCCATGGCACAGCATTCTGCCTCAGGAGAGCTGCGGGAAGGACCAATCTCACCCTTACACAGACATGTAACTCATGGCTGTGTCATATTGGTGGGATCACATGACGAAGCAGAGATATACCAGGTGTAACACCCCATTACGGGCAGCAGGATTCACACAGTGACGTGTGGCCCTATTCTGTAACATGTACGAGACATGACAATTACATAAAGCACTGAGTGTCCACCGGCGTAATGGGCGGCTGACACTACAGATGGCAAACACCTTGCGGGTTATCCGGCCATCCCCCCACAGGTTATGTTTCTAAGAGAACCCCCACCCCCGATAGCTTACTACCCCAACAGGTTGCCACAAGCAGCAGCCAATGGAAGTGCAGGGGTGGCCATACTGGGGAGAAGGGCAGAGCCATCTCCCCAGGTGCAGAAGACAACTCCTGAGGGAGAATCCGTGCCCAGTACCATGGCTGCGTTCCGGTGTGAGGCAGAGTATGACTCTGGCACAGAGTTACACCAATCTGCCTCTCAGATAACCCTGCCACTATGGGGCCACCCACGTCACGGACAGTTATCGAATGTGCGCACCATGCGCAGGGGCATGTAATGGGCATCACGAGGCCCCTCATCTCTGCCACAGACGCGCACTCCCTGGGAACGGATATAAGTAGTGACGGGTCCCCGAGAACAGACACCCACATGGCAGGCTGCATCACTGAAGTGCCAGCCACTCTGTGTATACAGTACAGCGGGAGAGTGACACATGCCAAGGAAAAGCATCCCCAATTACACACCCTCACCTCTGCCCCAGGACCATCAGCAGGAGGGAGGAACAGCTGGTTCCCCGACAGGTCGTGTCTCCAGAGAGAAAAACCAGTTATGCTGTGAGCTGGTCTTGTGGAACCGTCCAGACGGATTCCACAGCCCCCCCCCCCCCCCCACAGCACCTCTATCTATACACCCCCCCCCAACCTCCGCTCCCCATACACCCCCCCTCCCCTGTCTACTCTCCCTATACACCCCCCACCTACCTCTCCCCATACACCCCTCTCACCACCTCATACACCCATCTCCTCTCCCTACACCACTTACACTGTCCACCCCATAAACCCCCCACCCATCTCCTCTTCCTTTACACCCCCTCACCACCACATACACCACTCTCTGCCCCACTTACACTGTCCACCCCATAAACCCCCTACCCTTGTTTCAATACACCCCCCCCCCCATACAACTTACAGCTTCTGCCATTACTGCGAGAACCACCATTCCCCCAATGACTGGTTGGCGCGCAGAAGAGTAATATGGAATTTGCAGCAGTGTTGTCAGAGCCCGGGTGAGTGGTCACATGGACTGGCGGACATGAACATACCAGCACATGTATGTGCCCCTGTCATCAGGAATAATAATAGCAAGAACCAGCACGTTATCACCAGGCATACAGAAGATTATTACGGTACAGCTGACAATAACTGGCAGGAACACGTGTGTGTCATACAGACTAGAATGACTGTCAGGAACACGCGTGTGTCATACAGAAGAATATTACGGTACAGCCGATAATGACTGGCAGGAACACACGTGTGTCATACAGAAAAGGATTACGGTACAGATGACAATAACTGGCAGGAACACGCATGTGTCATACAGAAGAGGATTACAGTACACCCAATAACCATGAGGATAAACAGACGTGTGTCCTACAGGAGCAGATTACGTCACACCCGATAACGATGGGCATGAGCACGCATGTCATACAGAAGAGGACAGGTGGCGGATTATAGCATGGTACACCTGATAATGACAAGGAGGAACATGTGTGTGTCATACAGAAGAGGATTATTGTATACCTGCTTATGAGAGGGAGCATGCGTGTATCATACAAAAGAGGATGTCGGCTCAGAACACCAAATGATGATGTGTGTCACATGAGAGGATTACAGGACACCCAATAACTATGAAAGGGGACACGTGTCACATGGGAGGATTACGGTACACACGATGACGATGAGTGGGAACATGTGTGTGTCATACAGAAGAGGACAGGATGGCGGTACAGAACACCACATGACGAGGAGTGGGAACATGCCTGTGTCATACAGAAGAGGACAGGATGGCAGTACAGAACACCACATGACGAGGAGTAGGAACATGTGTGTGTCATACAGAAGAGGACAGGATGGCGGTACATAACACCACATGACGAGGAGTGGGAACATGCGTGTGTCATACAGAAGAGGACAGGATGGTGGTACAGAACACCACATAACGAGGAGTAGGAACATGCGTGTGTCATACAGAAGAGAACAGGATGGTGGTACAGAACACCACATGACGAGGAGTAGGAACATGCGTGTGTCATACAGAAGAGGACAGGATGGCGGTACATAACACCACATGACGAGGAGTGGGAACATGCGTGTGTCATACAGAAGAGGACAGGATGGCGGTACATAACACCACATGACGAGGAGTGGGAACATGCGTGTGTCACACAGAAGAGGACAGGATGGCGGTACATAACACCACATGATGAGGAGTGGGAACATGCGTGTGTCATACAGAAGAGGACAGAATGGCGGTACAGAACACCAGATGATGAGGAGTGGGAACATGCGTGTGTCATACAGAAGAGGACAGGATGGCGGTACAGAACACCAGATGACGAGGAGTGGGAACATGCGTGTGTCATACAGAAGAGGACAGGATGGCGGTACATAACACCACATGATGAGGAGTGGGAACATGCGTGTGTCATACAGAAGAGGACAGAATGGCGGTACAGAACACCAGATGATGAGGAGTGGGATCATGCGTGTGTCATACAGAAGAGGACAGGATGGCGGTACAGAACACCACATGACGAGGAGTGGAAACATGCGTGTGTCATATAGAAGAGGACAGAATGGCGGTACAGAACAACACATGATGAGGAGTGGAAACATGCGTGTGTCATACAGATTCTCCCGCTGATATGTGATTAATAATCAGGGCGATTGCTGTGTGCCGGGCCTGGGGCGGAGGTGATTTATCTGCACATGCTGCCAGCGTCTCAGATCATACAGGAGAAGGTCGGGACCGCAGAGATTAATGTGACAGGTGCGCTCACATCAGGCTGCCACACAGGGTACCGCTATGCTCACACGCTAGGGATTTATATACAGCGGTACCCGGATCTGCGCACACAGGAACACACATATAACATGTAACACACACACGGGTGTCTCTTTACATATATTTGACAACCAGCACCGTGCACCAGTACAAACAAGTGAGTGAGCGGAAACACACCACAACTTGTGTACCAACTACAGTCAGTGCACTAGTGCAAATCTGTGTGTACTCAGAAGCATTATATACACATATGTCCTGTATATTACATGCATGCACCTCCTGCCCACAGACCACACTGTACAGTGCAGCCCTTACCGCAAACACTTCTAGCAAACCGTGCTCCGCAGTGCTCTGCAACGTTCCACTACCCTGCCGCTGCAGCGCCCCCACTATACGAAGCCCCCAGGAAAGTGCAGACCCCCCCCACTACACAAAGCCCCCCTGCCAGTGCAGCCCCCCACCACTACACAAAGCCCCCAGACCAGTGCAGCCCCCAGTACATGCACCCCCTCCGCTAGTGCAGCCCCCCACTACACAAAGCCCCCAGGCCAGTGCAGACCCCTAGTACATGCACCCCTGCTGCCAGTGCAGCCCTCCACTACAAAATGCCCCCCCCCAGGATATGCACCCCTGTCGCCAGTACAGACCCCCACTACAAAATGTCCCCAACCAGTGCATACTGACTGCCAGGGCCCCCCCAGTATATTCACCACTCCTGTCAGTACAGCCCCCCACTACACAAAGCTCCCCTGCCAGAGCAGCCCCCCACTACACAAAGCTCCCCTGCCAGTGCAGCCCCCCCACTACACAAAGCCCCCCTGCCAGTGCAGCCCCCCCACTACACAAAGCCCCCCTGCCAGTGCAGCCCCCCCACTACACAAAGCCCCCCTGCCAGTGCAGCCCCCCCACTACACAAAGCCCCCCTGCCAGTGCAGCCCCCCCACTACACAAAGCCCCCCTGCCAGTGCAGCCCCCCCACTACACAAAGCCCCCCACTACACAAAGCTCCCCTGCCAGTGCAGCCCCCCACTACACAAAGCTCCCCTGCCAGTGCAGCCCCCCACTACACAAAGCTCCCCTGCCAATGCAGCCCCCCACTACACAAAGCTCCCCTGCCAGTGCAGCCCCCCACCTAACAACCCCAATGCTAACCCCCCTCAAGTACAGACTGGTTGCAGAGCATTCCCTTGGCAAAGCTGCCCCCCCCTATAGGGCATGACAGAACAACCCCCCCCCCCCCCCCCCAAGTAGCAGAGCACCCCGCACTCACACTATAAGCAGTGCAGTCCACCCCCCCTACAAGCAGAGCATCCCCCCCCCATTACCAGCAGAGCATTTCGACCCCACTACCAGCAGAGCATACCCCCCACTACCAGCAGAGCATCTCCCCCTCCCCCGGACTCACTGGTAGTTGGAGCTGTTCCAGTGCACGGCATGCCGGTTGGCTCCGGTCCCGGGCAGCAGGGAGAGCAGAGGAAGGAGCAGACATATCGCAGCCATCCTAGTACTGCACCGAGCAGCGCACTGCCACCAACTGCACGGGAGCGCGCTGCTCGCACCACATCGCCACGCCCACACACCGCAAGCACCGCCCCTCGCACCCGCTCACCAGAGTCTGAATGACAGGCAGCGGGAGCGCGCACAGTGGAGCAAATGCCCGGAGACCGTCCTCGCTCACTCACACTCACACCCCCCACTGTGCATTCACACCGCCACTGTACACTCACACCCGCACTGTGCACTCACACCCTCACTGTACACATACACCCCCACTCACACCCTCACTGTACACTCACACCCTCATTGTGCACTCACACCCCCCACTCACTGTGCACTCACACCCTCACTGTACACTCACACCTCACCTTATACTCACATCCTCACTGTACAATCACACCCTCACTGTACACTCACACCTCACCTTATACTCACATCCTCACTGTACACTCACATCCTTACTGTACACTCACACCTCACCGTATACTCACATCCTCACTGTACACTCACATCCTCATTGTACACTCACACCTCACTGTACACTTACATCCTCATTGTACACTCACTCCTCACCGTATACTCACATCCTCATTGTACACTCACATCCCCCCCCCCCCCCGGTGTACTCACACCCCCACTGTACACTCACACCCCCCACTGTGCATTCACACCGCCACTGTACACTCACACTCCCACTCACACCCCCCCACTCACACCCTCACTGTGCACTCACACCCCCACCCTGACTGTACACTCACACCCCCACTGTGCACTCACACCCTCGCTGTGCACTCACACCCTCACTGTGCACTCACACCCCCACTGTGCACTCACCCCCCCACTCAATGTGCACTCACACCCCCCACTCACTGTGCACTCACACCCTCACTGTACACTCACACCTCACTGTACACTCACACCTCACACTCACATCCTCACTGTACACTCACACCCTCACTGTACATTCACATCCTCACTGTACACTCACACCTCACCTTATACTCACATCCTCACTGTACACTAACATCCTCACTGTACATTCAAATCCTCACTGTACACTCACACCTCACCGTATACTCACATCCTCACTGTACACTCACATCCTCATTGTACACTTACATCCTCATTGTACACTCACTCCTCACCGTATACTCACATCCTCATTGTACACTCACATCCCCCCCCAGTGTACTCACACCCCCACTGTACACTCACACCCCCCACTGTGCATTCACACCGCCACTGTACACTCACACCCGCACTGTGCACTCACACCCTCACTGTACACACACACCCCCACTCACACCCTCACTGTGCACTCACACCCCCACTGTGCACTCGCACCCCCACTCACACCCTCACTGTGCACTCACACCCTCACTATGCATTCACACCCTCACTGTGCACTCCCCCCCCACTCACTGTGCACTCACACCCTCAACTCACATCCTCATTGTACACTCACATCCTTACTGTACACTCACATCCTTATTGTACACTCACACCTCACTGTACACTTACATCCTCATTGTACACTCACATCCTCACTGTAGACTCACATCCTCACTGTACACTTACACCCTCACTCACATTCTCACTGTACACTCACATCCTCATTGTACACTCACATCTTCACTGTGCACTCAAACCCCCGCTCACACCCTCACTGTACACTTGCATCCTCACTGTACACTCACATTCTCCCTGTACACTAACACCCTCGCTGTACACTAACACCCCCACTCACACCCTCACTGTACACTAACACGCTCACCACACATCCTCACTGTACACTCACACCCTCACCTCACTGTACACTCACATCCTCATTGTACACTCACACCCTCACTGTACACTCACATCCTCACCTCACATCCTCACTGTACACTCATACCTTCACTGTACACTCACGCCCTCACTGTATACTCACACTTTCACTGTACACTAACACCCTCACTGTACACTCACGCCCTCACTGTACTCTAACACCCCCACTCACATCCTCACTGTACACTCATGCCCCTACTCAAACCCTCACCTCACTGTACACTCACACCCTCAACTCACATCCTCATTGTACACTCACATCCTCACTGTACACTCACACCCTCACTGTACACTCACATCCTCACTGTACACTCACATCCTCACTGTACACTCACACCCTCACCTCACATCCTCTTACTGTACACTCACATCCTCATTGTACACTCACATCCTCACTGTACACTCACACAGTGCTGCCGCATCCTCCTACACTCACATCCTCACTGCACACACACCCTCACTGTACACTCACATCCTCACTGTACACTCACATCCTGTACACTCAGTGTTGCTGCATCCTCCTACATTCACACCCTCACTGTAGACTCACATCCTCACTGTACACTTACACCCTCATTGTACACTCACACCCTCACTGTACACTCACCGTACACTCACATCCTCACTGTACACTCATACCTTCACTGTACACTCACGCCCTCACTGTATACTCACACTTTCACTGTACACTAACACCCTCACTGTACACTCACGCCCTCACTGTACTCTAACACCCCCACTCACATTCTCACTGTACACTCATGCCCCTACTTAAACCCTCACCTCACTGTACACTCACACCCTCGACTCACATCCTCATTGTACACTCACATCCTCACTGTACACTCACACCCTCACTGTACACTCACATCCTCACTGTACACTCACATCCTCTGTACACTCACACCCTCACTATACTCACACCCTCACCTCACTGTACACTCACATCCTCTTACTGTACACTCACATCCTCATTGTACACTCACATCCTCACTGTACACTCTCACATCCTCAATGTACACTCAGACAGTGCTGCCGCATCCTCCTACATGTACACCCTCACTGTACACTCAAATCCTCACTCACATCCTCACTGTACACTCACACAGTGCTGCCGCATCCTCCTACACTCACATCCTCACTGCACACACACCCTCACTGTACACTCACATCCTGTACACTCAGACAGTGTTGCTGCATCCTCCTACATTCACACCCTCACTGTAGACTCACATCCTCACTGTACACTTACACCCTCACTCACATTCTCACTGTACACTCATATCCTCACTGTACACTCACACCCTCACTGTACACTTACACAGCCACATCCTCCTACACACACATCCGCACTGTATACTCACATTCTCACTGTACATTCACATCCTCACCCTACACTCAGTACTGCCACAACCAAACCTGACACACAGTACCTCCCTCCTACACTCACACTAAGACACACAGTACTGCTGCAACCAAACCTACACTCAGTACCTCCCCCCACACTCAGTACTGCCGCAACCAAACCTGCACTCACACTCAGTACCTCCCTCCTACACTCACACAGTACTGCCACAAGCAAACCTACACTAACGCTCAGTACCTCACTCCTACACTCACACTCAGTACCTCCCTCTACACTCAGACACGCAGTACTTCCGCAAACCAAACCTACACTCACACTCAGTACTTCCCCCTACAGTCACACATGCAGTACTGCTGCAAGCAAACCTACACTCACACTCAGTACCTCCCCATACACTCACACACGCAGTACTGCCGCAACCAAACCTACACTCACACTCATTACCTCCCTCCTATGCACGGGGCCTGCTGGTCAAATGTTGCGTCAATACATCTTATGTTCTGCACATAATATCTATCAAATTGCATGAGCAATCACATGTGGTTTTAGCCACATGCAATCTCTTGCAGTGCGATGGGGGCGAGAGCGCAGTGCTGTCCAGGAGGACTGGCGGCTGTGGAGTGTAGCGCCGGGAAGGAGGGCTGGAGGCGGCAGAATTAAAAAAAATATTTAAAACTCTGGGCAGCCCCCTGATTGGCTGAGAGACAGCTCTCTGACCCAATCAGCAGCTACCTGTGTCTTACATTGTTTTTTAGAATTCTGCTGCCGCTGCTGAGCCCCGCCACCAGCCCTCCTTCACACCCAGCGCTTAGCTATGTAACCTCGGACAGGTTACTCAGCTAGGTGGTGGATTATGTAACCTCGGACAGGTTACTCGGCTAGGTGGTGGATCACAGACAGGTTACTCAGCTAGGTGGTGGATCACAGACAGGTTACTTGGCTAGGTGGTGGGTCTCAGACAGGTTACTCGGCTAGGTTGCAGGACTCGGACAGGTTACTCGGCTAGGTGGTGGGTCTCAGACAGGTTACACAGCTAGGTGGATGATCTTGGACAGGTTACTCAGCTAGGTGGTGGATCACAGACAGGGTACTCGGCTAGGTGGTGGATCACAGACAGGTTACTCAGCTAGGTGGTGGATCACAGACAGGTTACTCGGCTAGGTGGTGGATCACAGACAGGTTACTTGGCTAGGTGGTGGGTCTCAGACAGGTTACTCGGCTAGGTGGCGGGACTCGGACAGGTTACTCGGCTAGGTGGTGGGTCTCAGACAGGTTACACAGCTAGGTGGATGATCTTGGACAGGTTACTCGGCTAGGTGGTGGATCACAGACAGGTTACTCGGCTAGGTGGTGGGTCTCGGACAGGTTACTTGGCTAGGTGGATGATCTTGGACAGGTTACTTGGATATGTGGCGGGTCTCTGATAGGTTACTCATCTAGGTGGCGGATCTCGGACAGTATACTCAGCTAGGTGGCTGATCTCGGACAGATTACTTGGATATGTGGGGGGTCTATGACAGGTTACTCATTTAGGTGGTGGATCTCGGACAGGTTACTCGGCTAGGTGGATGATCTCGGACAGGTTACTTGGATCTCTGACAGGTTACTCATCTAGGTGGCGGATCTCTGACAGGTTACTCAGCTAGGTGGCTGATCTCTGACAGGTTACTCAGCTAGGTGGCGGATCTCTGACAGGTTACTCGGCTAGGTGGCGGATCTCTGACAGGTTACTCGGCTAGGTGGCGGATCTCTGACAGGTTACTCAGCTAGGTGGCGGATCTTGGACAGGTTGCTCGGCTAGGTGGTGGATCTCGGACAGGTTACTCGGCTAGGTGATGGATCTCGGACAGGTTACTCGGCTATGTGTTGGATCTCGGTGAGGTTGCTCGGCTAGGTGGTGAATCTCTGACAGGTTACTCAGCTAGGTGGCGTATCTCGGACAGGTTACTCAGCTAGGTGGCGGATCTCGGACAGGTTACTCGGCTAGGTGGCGGATCTCGGACAGGTTACTCGGCTAGTTGGCGGATCTCGGACAGGTTGCTCGACTAGGTGGCGGATCTCGGACACTCACACTCAGTACCTCCCCATACACTCACACACGCAGTACTGCCGCAACCAAACCTACACTCACACTCATTACCTCCCTCCTATGCACGGGGCCTGCTGGTCAAATGTTGCGTCAATACATCTTATGTTCTGCACATAATATCTATCAAATTGCATGAGCAATCACATGTGGTTTTAGCCACATGCAATCTCTTGCAGTGCGATGGGGGCGAGAGCGCAGTGCTGTCCAGGAGGACTGGCGGCTGTGGAGTGTAGCGCCGGGAAGGAGGGCTGGAGGCGGCAGAATTTAAAAAATTATTTAAAACTCTGGGTAGCCCCCTGATTGGCTGAGAGACAGCTCTCTGACCCAATCAGCAGCTACCTGTGTCTTACATTGTTTTTTAGAATTCTGCTGCCGCTGCTGAGCCCCGCCACCAGCCCTCCTTCACACCCAGCGCTTAGCTATGTAACCTCGGACAGGTTACTCAGCTAGGTGGTGGATTATGTAACCTCGGACAGGTTACTCGGCTAGGTGGTGGATCACAGACAGGTTACTCAGCTAGGTGGTGGATCACAGACAGGTTACTTGGCTAGGTGGTGGGTCTCAGACAGGTTACTCAGCTAGGTTGCAGGACTCGGACAGGTTACTCGGCTAGGTGGTGGATCACAGACAGGGTACTCGGCTAGGTGGTGGATCACAGACAGGTTACTCAGCTAGGTGGTGGATCACAGACAGGTTACTCGGCTAGGTGGTGGATCACAGACAGGTTACTTGGCTAGGTGGTGGGTCTCAGACAGGTTACTCGGCTAGGTGGCGGGACTCGGACAGGTTACTCGGCTAGGTGGTGGGTCTCAGACAGGTTACACAGCTAGGTGGATGATCTTGGACAGGTTACTCGGCTAGGTGGTGGATCACAGACAGGTTACTCGGCTAGGTGGTGGGTCTCGGACAGGTTACTTGGCTAGGTGGATGATCTTGGACAGGTTACTTGGATATGTGGCGGGTCTCTGATAGGTTACTCATCTAGGTGGCGGATCTCGGACAGTATACTCAGCTAGGTGGCTGATCTCGGACAGATTACTTGGATATGTGGGGGGTCTATGACAGGTTACTCATTTAGGTGGTGGATCTCGGACAGGTTACTCGGCTAGGTGGATGATCTCGGACAGGTTACTTGGATCTCTGACAGGTTACTCATCTAGGTGGCGGATCTCTGACAGGTTACTCAGCTAGGTGGCTGATCTCTGACAGGTTACTCAGCTAGGTGGCGGATCTCTGACAGGTTACTCAGCTAGGTGGCGGATCTCTGACAGGTTACTCAGCTAGGTGGCGGATCTCTGACAGGTTACTCGGCTAGGTGGCGGATCTCTGACAGGTTACTCGGCTAGGTGGCGGATCTCTGACAGGTTACTCGGCTAGGTGGCAGATCTCGGACAGGTTGCTCGGCTAGGTGGCGGATCTCGGAAAGGTGGCGGATTTCGGACAGGTTGCTCGGGTAGGTAGTGGATCTCGGACAGGTTGCTCGGCTAGGTGGCGGATCTTGGACAGGTTACTCGGGCAGGTGGTGGATCTCGGACAGGTTACTTGGGTAGGTGGTGGATCTCGGACAGGTTTCTCGGCTAGGTGGCGGATCTCGGACAGGTTACTCGGCTAGTTGGCGGATCTCAGATAGGTTACTCGGCTAGGTGACGAGTCTGGGACAGGTTACTTGGCTAGGTGGCGGATCTCAGACAGGTTACTCGGCTAGGTGGTGGATCTCAGACAGGTTACTCGGGTAGGTGGTGGATCTCAGACAGGTTACTCGGCTAGGTGGAGGGTCTTGGACAGGATACTCGGCTAGGTGGTGGATCTCAGATAGGTTGCTCGGCTAGGTGGTGGATCTCTGACAGGTTACTCAGGTAGGTGGCGGATCTCGGACAGGTTACTCGGCTAGGTGGCAAATCTCGGACAGGTTACTCGGCTAGTTGGCGGATCTCGGACAGGTTGCT
This sequence comes from Crinia signifera, assembly GCF_055691185.1. Taxonomy (NCBI): domain Eukaryota; kingdom Metazoa; phylum Chordata; class Amphibia; order Anura; family Myobatrachidae; genus Crinia; species Crinia signifera. Next base: position 6,422,190 of record NC_139228.1, on the reverse strand, counting down.
CGGCTAGGTGGCGGATCTCGGACAGGTGACGGATTTCAGACAGGTTGCTCGGGTAGGTAGTGGATCTCGGACAGGTTGCTCGGCTGGGTGGCGGATCTCGGACAGGTTACATGGGTAGGTGGTGGATCGTGGACAGGTTGCTCGGGTAGGTGGTGGATTTCGGACAGGTTGCTCGGCTAGGTGGCGGATCTCGGACAGGTTGCTCGGCTAGGTGGCGGATCTCGGACAGGTTACTTGGGTAGGTGGTGGATCTCGGACAGGTTGCTCGGGTAGGTGGTGGATCTCGGACAGGTTTCTCGGCTAGGTGGTGGATCTCGGACAGGTTGCTCGGCTAGGTGGCGGATCTCGGACAGGTTACTTGGGTAGGTGGTGGATCTCGGACAGGTTGCTCGGGTAGGTGGTGGATCTCGGACAGGTTTCTCGGCTAGGTGGTGGATCTCGGACAGGTTGCTCGGCTAGGTGGCGGATCTTGGACAGGTTGCTCGGCTAGGTGGTGGATCTCGGACAGGTTACTCGGCTAGGTGATGGATCTCGGACAGGTTACTCGGCTATGTGTTGGATCTCGGTGAGGTTACTCGGGTAGGTGGTGAATCTCGGACAGGTTACTCGGGTAGGTGGTGGATCTCGGACAGGTTACTCGGCTAGTTGGCGAATCTCAGATAGGTTGCTCGGCTAGGTGGTGGATCTCTGACAGGTTACTCAGCTAGGTGGCGTATCTCGGACAGGTTACTCAGCTAGGTGGCGGATCTCGGACAGGTTACTCGGCTAGGTGGCGGATCTCGGACAGGTTACTCGGCTAGGTGGCGGATCTCGGACAGGTTACTCGGCTAGTTGGCGGATCTCGGACAGGTTGCTCGACTAGGTGGCGGATCTCGGACAGGTGGCGGATTTCGGACAGGTTGCTCGGGTAGGTAGTGGATCTCGGACAGGTTGCTCGGCTAGGTGGCGGATCTCGGACAGGTTGCTCGGGTAGGTGGTGGATCTCGGACAGGTTGCTCGGGTAGGTGGTGGATCTCGGAAAGGTTGCTCGGCTAGGTGGCGGATCTTGGACAGGTTGCTCGGGTAGGTGGTAGATCTCGGACAGGTTACTCGGGTAGGTGGTGGATCTCAGACAGGTTACTCGGCTAGGTGGCGGATCTCGGACAGGTTACTCGGCTAGGTGGTGGATCTCGGACAGGTTGCTCAGGGCATGGACAGATAATGTTTGGATTATTCTCTGTTGGACAGGCCTCAGCTATGCAGTTATTGTGTTATCCAGAGAGAACAGATCATTTTCTATGCAGGGAAAGGTCAGTTAGTATATTCAGCACGGAAGCAGATAGTGTTTAGTTTGTTCAGCAAGTGGTAAGATATTGGATGGGTAATTAAGCCGGAGGAAGATATTGGTTTAGTCAGCGAAGGGAAAAAGATGGTTATTTAACAAAGCGCCGGCCATTCGTTTTTTTTACATCAATAATTTGAAGTGGTTCATGCAACAAGGGAACCAAAGTACTATCAGCGAGGGACAGATACCATCAATTCTCCACCGCTGGTATAGGTCCTTGTCCTCTGCACTGGCGGCTGTCACATCATGTCTCTGGTACTATCACACTGAGACAGCATGGATCACATAGTGGTTAGCATTACTGTCTCACAGCACTAAGGTCATGAGTTCAAGTGTCAATCCGTGCTCTGTGTGGAGTTTGTATGTCCTCCTTATGTTTCCACCGGGTGCTCCAGTTTTCTCCCACACTGTAAAAACATCCATGTAGGGTGCAGTATTCTCTAACCCACTGTGTGATATATGTGTCAGCGCAGGACTGCAAAGATCGCTACTCATGAGAGCTGCACATGCGCCAGTGCACTTAAACTGCGGTTTTGCCCCTACCGATTGAGGGGAGGGCCGCGATGGCTGTGTCATGTCACACGCATCCGCTGCAACCCAAAATATGTCTGTCTGAGCTTGGCTATGTGTAACAGACCTAAAGTCACAGAAAGCAGCCAAAGGTCTCGCTCTTTTCATTAGAGACACCCGCTATGTTCCTTCAGCAAAGAGCTTACACTTTAATCCAACCCCGCAGCGGTCTTAGAAAGCTGTCCTAATCCATAGCGAGTGGTCCAGGCGGTGAAGTGGTGCCAGTGAAGGACTCGGTGGCGGTAGTGATTATCCGGTCACATCTGGGGACGCTGCTTTGTCCGAGAGGCACCTGTAGCGCCGGTCAGCAATGGCAGGTTACTGGAGATAAGCGAGGCAATCTGCGGCAGAGTAAGCCTATTCTCTCACCTTTGTTGTCTGGATTGGAAAGTGAGCACGTTTAAATGGGACGGCAAACCCTGGCAGGAGACGAAAGGCAGCCAGAGATAACGTGTCTGAGTGCAGCGCGCATCGTTCAGGAGAAAACACGATTATAACCGCGGCTATTTATATGCTGATGAGAATCGCTCTCATGCTGAGCTGGAATATTGTACATTACAGGTGACTCTCCTTCTATTCTCCTGACTCATAATGGGACGGAAAGGTCAGAAGCCAGATACCATCCTGCATATGACACATTCGGGGTGCGAGCTCCGTCCCCAAATCCGGAATAACCATATCACAGTCTTCTGGGAAGAATGGCGTCTGATGTGTACATGGCCGGAGATCCGTGCTCCATTGTGATGGTAATCGCTGCACTGGAGAATAGGAAGACGTGGAATCTGCATCCTCGCGGGCCCGCGGCACAGAGAGCTGGAGATGAAGCCCAATCAGGGTAAACCGGCCACGTGCAGCATAATGGTGGCACAGCTGATGGGTGTGACGGGGCTATAGGAATATGCACATCGGACAGCCGCAGCTCGGGCAATGATACAGGATTAATAAGGCAGCACGGTCTGTGAGTGCCTCGTCCTTCTCCTGGAAACATAGGGGGGCTGATTCTGGAGCATAGAGTGTACTGAATTCGGCCCATGCCAGATGGTCAGGGTTTGTGCATGCGCAAATGGCTGTGGCAATTCGCAGCAGGGAGGGAGAGACGGGGGCGGAAGGCGGGTATTGTGTTCCCATGGGTACGTGGGTGGGCATTGACACCCCCTCCCCGCCCCCAGTCTGATGCCTGACTGCTTCCGATGTGGCAGGACCCTACATACATGTGCAGAAGTGTCCTGCGATTATTGTTACCGAGAATGTTAAAGAACCCGCCAGATCTGATCATGTGATCTCATCTGCCCTATGACATTTGTCAGAAGTGAGGAGCCATTACCGCGTAGGTCTGTACTGTGCGCATGACCTGCCCAATGTAGTTCACTGGCATACCCCAGCAGGGAAGCGTTACACCTAGAATGGCGCAGGCGGGAACAGACAATTCAGCGGCATGTACACTGCGGCGCCGATGTGAGCCAGACCGCCTCAGCTCGCGGACTGTGAGTACATCGCGGCCTTCACATTCACCTCTCAGCCGACCCCTTTTGTAATCACAGCACCGCACTGTGAGTTACCGAGCAACACAAACGCACAGACGGCAACAACCGATGGTTCGGGAATGGGGCACGGATCTGCGGCTGCAGTGCGGTTAGCGCCCCATACGCAATTCTCTCACAATTTACGTGGGGCGTCTTCTCTTACCCTCGCAGGGGATGCAGTCAAAACACCTACAATCAAAATCCCGACCGTCAAAATACCGACCAAGGTCAAAATACCGACATTTAAGATGTAGACAGGTCAACACAAGTTTTTCATGATTTTTTTAAATTGAAACCAACTTGTTCATACTTTGCCATCCCAGTGGACATGGAGGGGGAATATAATAGTGTGCGGTGTGCAGTGAGGCACCGCGCCCAAACCATGGCGGGTGCAGCGACGGGAGGTGGTACAAAACATACAGACCAAAAAATCTGAAAAACTTGTGTCTACTTTTTGACCTGTCTACATCTCTGGTGTCACCGTTTCACATCTTAGGCCCATAAAGCGCTGTGAAGTGAAACGGTGACACCAGAAGAGGTCACGGATACAAAGGCCACAGATGTGGTGACGCCGGAGTGATTGACTGCAGGTGCTGTGGCTGCTTCCGCTTCTAGATGCCCGATGATAAGATGCGGGGCCCAGGAGCAGCTACTGAGGATGTGATCTGTCACAGTCTGCCTGACACCTGATGTGTTGGAGATAGAGATAAGCTGGGGTATTCTGGCACCGATGGGGTTAAATGATGACCCACCTGCCCAGAAGAAGACGGATTATTTCCCAGCACAGCAGAGAGAAGCAGCTGTGATAACAGCAGGAGACACTGATGGATATGGAGACGCAGTGTGGCCCTAGGCCGGGGGAGGGGGGGGGTGTGTGTGACCCCTTACTGTTCCGGGGGTCCTGCGCAGCAACCTGTCGCTCACACATAAATGCAGTGCGCGCACCTTACATTCGCTTTCTCATTTCCTAATCGTAGCACCATGTCTAAGATGTTACAGACGCATATAGAACTGGTACGCCCTGGCTTCAAACTGGCAGCCCTTTCATTAAATAACTTTTTACGCTTTAACAACTCTGTGCGTCTTAAACTTGTGTTCCCTGCAGTGTCCACAGACAGCAAACGGAAAACTATACCCATGCAGACAATGTGCAGTCGCTGCCTCTTGTGCCCGTCACCACTACCTGATAATAAAACCGCGGTGATCGCCATTTAGGTGACAACTTATGGGCACTACAAATGGTGACTACATTATGTCCCCTATCTCAGTGCTGCTGTCCCTGTGTCCTGTTCCCTCTCTCAGTACTGCTGTCCCTACGTCCCATCCCCTCTCAGCACTGCTGTCCCTGTGTCCTGTTCCCTCTCTCAGCATTGCTGTTCCTGTGTCCTGTCCCCGCTCTCAGCACTGCTGTCCCTGTGTCCTGTTCCCTCTCTCAGCATTGCTGTTCCTGTGTCCTGTCCCCGCTCTCAGCACTGCTGTCCCTGTGTCCTGTCCCCTCTCTCAGTACTGCTGTCCCTACGTCCCATCCCCTCTCAGCACTGCTGTCCCTGTGTCCCGTCCCCTCTCTCAGCACTGCTGTCCCTGTGTCCTGTCCCCTCTCTCAGTACTGCTGTCCCTACGTCCCATCCCCTCTCTAAGCACCATACCTCCCAACTGTCACGATTACAGCGGGACAGTCACGATTTTCCGGTTCTCTCCCGCTGTCCCACCGGCGGCAGGCATTGTCCCGCTGCAGGGGGGTGGCAGTTGGGAGACCCCCCAATCTTATAGAATAGACGCTGTGCGCACTGCACTGCTGTCCCTGTGTCCCATCCCCACTCTCAGCACTGCTGTCCCTGTGTCCCGTCCCCTCTCTCAGCACTGCTGTCCCTGTGCCCTGTCCTCTCTCTCAGCACTGCTGTCCCTGTGTCCCGTCCCCTCTCTCAGCACTGCTGTCCCTGTGTCCCATCCCCTCTCTCGGCTCTGCTGTCCCTGTGTCCTGTCCCCTCTCTCGCTGCTGCTGTTCCTGCGTCCCGTCCCCTCTCTCAGCACTGTTGTCCCTGTGTCTTGTCCCCTCTCTGTTCTGCTGTCCCTGTGCCCTGTCCTCTCTCTCAGCACTGCTGTCCCTGTGTCCTGTCCTCTCTCAGCACTGCTGTCCCTGTGTCCCATCCCCTCTCTCAGCACTGCTGTCATTGTGTCCTGTCCCCTCTGTCAGCACTGCTGTCCCTGTCCCCTCTCTCTGCACTGCTGTCCCTGCGTCCTGTCTCCTCTCTCTCTGCACTGCTGTCCCTGTGTCCTGTCCCCTCTCTCGGTGCTGCTGTCCCTGTGTCCCGTCCCCTCTCTCAGCACTGCTGTCCCTGTGTCCTGTCCCCTCTCTCGGTGCTGCTGTCCTTGTGTCCCATCCCCTCTCTCAGCACTGCTGTCCCTGTGTCCCGTCCCCTCTCTCAGCACTGCTGTCCCTGTGTCCCGTCCCCTCTCTCAGCACTGCTGTCCCTGTGTCTCGTCCCCTCTCTCAGTACTGCTGTCCCTGTGTCCTGTCCCCTCTCTGCACTTCTGTCATTGTGTCCTGTCCCCTCTCAGCACTGCTGTCCCTGTGTCCTGTCCCCTCTCTCTGCACTGCTGTCCCTGCTTCCTGTATCCTCTCTCTACTGCTGTCCCTGTGCCCTGTCCTCTCTCTCAGCACTGCTGTACCTGTGTCCTGTCCTCTCTCAGCACTGCTGTCCCTGTGTCCTATCCCCTCTCTCAGCACTGCTGTCCCTGCACTGCTGTCATTGTGTCCTGTCCCCTCTGTCAGCACTGCTGTCCCTGTCCCCTCTCTCTGCACTGCTATCCCTGCGTCCTGTCTCCTCTCTCTGCACTGCTGTCCCTGTGTCATGTCCCCTCTCTCAGCACTGCTGTCCCTGTGTCTCGTCCCCTCTCTCAGCACTGCTGTCCCTGTGTCCTGTCCCCTCTCTCGGTGCTGCTGTCCTTGTGTCCCGTCCCCTCTCTCAGCACTGCTGTCCCTGTGTCTCGTCCCCTCTCTCAGCACTGCTGTCCCTGTGTCCTGCCCCTCTCTCAGCACTGCTGTCCCTGTGACCCGTCCTCTCTCTCAGCACTGCTGTCCCTGTGTCCTGTCCCCTCGCTCAGCACTGCTGTCATTGTGTCCTGTCCCCTCTCTCAGCACTGCTGTCCCTGTGCCCTGTCCCCTCTCTCAGCACTGCTGTCCCTGTGCCCTGTCCCCTCTCTCAGCACTGCTGTCCCTGTGTCCTGTCCCTTCTCTCTGCTCGTCTGTCCCTGTGTCCTGTCCCCTCTCTGCACTGCTGTCATTGTGTCCCGTCCCCTCTCTCTGCACTGCTGTCCCTGCGTCCTGTCCCCTCTCTCTGCACTGCTGTCCCTGTGTCCATGTCCCCTCTCTCAGCACTGCTGTCCCTGTGTCCCGTCCCCTCTCTCAGCACTTCTGTCCCTGTATTCTGTCCCCTCTCTCGGTGCTGCTGTCCCTGTGTCCCGTCCCCTCTCTCAGCACTGCTGTCCCTGTATCCTGTCCCCTCTCTCAGCACTGCTGTCCCTGCGTCCCGTCCCCTCTCTCTGCACTGCTGTCCCTGCGTCCTGTCCCCTCTCTCTGCACTGCTGTCCCTGTGTCCTGTCCCCTCTCTCGGTGCTGCTGTCCCTGTGTCCCGTCCCCTCTCTCAGCACTGCTGTCCCTGTGTCCTGTCCCCTCTCTCGGTGCTGCTGTCCCTGTGTCCCGTCCCCTCTCTCAGCACTGCTGTCCCTGTGTCCTGTCCCCTCTTTCGGTGCTGCTGTGCTTGTGTCCCATCCCCTCTCTCAGCACTGCTGTCCCTGTGTCCTGTCCCCTCTCTCGGTGCTGCTGTCCCTGTGTCCCGTCCCCTCTCTCAGCACTGCTGTCCCTGTGTCCTGTCCCCTCTTTCGGTGCTGCTGTGCTTGTGTCCCATCCCCTCTCTCAGCACTGCTGTCATTGTGTCCTGTCCCCTCTCTCAGCACTGCTGTCCCTGCATCCTGTCTCTTCTCCCAGCGCCTTGTCCCCTCTCTCCGTACTGCTCTCCCTGCGTCCTGTCCCCTCTCTCGCACTGCTGTCCCTGCTTCCTGTCCCCTCGCTCAGCACTGCTGTCCCTGCGTCCCATCCCCTCTCTCTGCACTGCTGTCCCTGCGTCCCGTCCCCTCTCTTAGCACTGCTGTCCCTGCGTCCTGTCCGCTCTCTCGCACTGCTGTTCCTACTTCCTGTCCCCTCTCTCGGCATGGCTGTCCCTGCGTCCCATCCCCTCTTTCTGCACTGCTGTCCCTGTCCCCTCTCTCAGCACTGCTATCCCTGTGTCCTGTCCCCTCTCTCAGCACTGCTGTTCATGTGTCCTGTCCCCTCTCTTGTGCTGCTGTCCCTGCGCCCTGTCTCCTCTCCCAGTGCTGCTGTCCCTGCGTCCTGTCCCCTCTTGAGCTGCTGTCCCTGCATCCCATCCCCTCTCTTGGCACTGCCATCCCTGCACCCTGTTTCCCTTCTCGGCACTGCTGTCCCTGCAGCCTGTCCCCTCTCTCGGTGCTGCAGTGCCTGCGTCCTGTCCCCTCTCCCAGCGCTGCTGTGCCTGCGTCCCGTCCCCTTTCGGTGCTGCTGTCCCTGCATCCCATCCCCTTTCTCTGCGCTGCTGTGCCTCCGTCCTGTCCCCTCTCCCAGCACTGTTGTCCCTGTGTCCTGTACCCTCTACTACCACTACCGCCTCTGTGGCCTCTGCTGCAGGGACTGAAGGAGAGTAACATAGGCCTCAGGTCGGAAATGTGTCCCAGATTTATGGCCTGAAGTGCAGAGCATTTAAAGTAATAAGATAAGACTGCAGTCTGCAGGCTCCTAATGGCCTGTTAATGGCTTCCATTAGGCGGGGCCCTGGAAATTAGAGGGGTCTCCACTGCACAGAGTCCCTATAAACCTACGCCTGCAATCGATGTAGCACTCTGTGTCCACAATTGTTTCTGTGGTGTTTCTCTGATTTTCCTGAGACTTTTCTGATTCCTCCCAAATCTGCGTAATGGGCCACAAAGCAGAGGAAGGCGAGCGCAGACATAGCGCACTTTCTGCATTGGGTTAGGGACGTATTATCTTATGGCATAGATGGTATGGTCCCTATGTACATAGCCTCCAATCCAGAGATAGCTACCCCAAGGCACCGCAGGTTATAGTCCTCACCAGCTGTGACTGTGGCAGTGCCCGCCTGACCACTGCCGCCAATGACAGGACGCGTGGCGGAATAACCCTTATACTAAAGGGGAAAAAACAATCTTTCCTTTTATTTCTGGAAATGTATTTCTCTTAAAGTTTTTGAAATTTAGAAGCCTAAATCTTCACTTCCAGTGCACTGCACACCCGAACCCCGAGACTAGTAGAAGAGGGCAGGTTTGTCCTGGAGATTCCTAACCCCATAAGCTTTACTATCATATCTGCTTATTAGGGGCCCCGCTCTCCTTATTACCGGCCCCCCTCTCCTTATTACCGGCCCTCCTCTCCTTATTACCGGCCCCGCTCTCCTTATTACCGGCCCCGCTCTCCTTATTACCGGCCCCGCTCTCCTTATTACCGGCCCCGCTCTCCATATTACCGGCCCCGCTCTCCATATTACCGGCCCCGCTCTCCATATTACCGGCCCCGCTCTCCTTATTACCGGCCCCGCTCTCCTTATTACCGGCCCCGCTCTCCTTATTACCGGCCCCGCTCTCCTTATTACCGGCCCCGCTCTCCATATTACCGGACCTGCTCTCCTTATTACCGGCCCTGCTCTCCTTATTACCGGCCCCTCTCTCCTTATTACCGGCCCCTCTCTCTTTATTACCGGCCCCGCTCTCCTTATTACCGGCCCCGCTCTCCTTATTACCGGCCCCGCTCTCCATATTACCGGCCCCTCTCTCTTTATTACCGTCCCAGCTCTCCTTATTACCGTCCCAGCTCTCCTTATTACCGGCCCTGCTCTCCTTATTACCGGCCCCGCTCTCCTTATTACCGGCCCCGCTCTCCATATTACCGGCCCTGCTCTCCATATTACCGGCCCCGCTCTCATTACCGGCCCTGCTCTCCTTATTACAGGCCCTGCTCTCCTTAGTAAGGGCCCTCCTCTGCTTATTCCCGGCCCTCCTCTCCTTATTACTGGCCCTGCTCTCCTTAGTAAGGGCCCTCCTCTGCTTATTCCCGGCCCTCCTCTCCTTATTACTGGCCCTCCTCTCCTTATTACCGACCCCGCTCTCCTTATTACTGGCCCTGCTCTCCTTATTACCGGCCCCGCTCTCCTTATTACTGGCCCTCCTCTCCTTATTACCGGCCCTGCTCTCCTTATTACCGGCCCTGCTCTCCTTATTACCGGCCCCTCTCTCCTTATTACCGGCCCCTCTCTCTTTATTACCGGCCCCGCTCTCCTTATTACCGGCCCCGCTCTCCTTATTACCGGCCCCGCTCTCCATATTACCGGCCCCTCTCTCTTTATTACCGTCCCAGCTCTCCTTATTACCGTCCCAGCTCTCCTTATTACCAGCCCTGCTCTCCTTATTACCGGCCCCGCTCTCCTTATTACCGGCCCCGCTCTCCATATTACCGGCCCTGCTCTCCATATTACCGGCCCCGCTCTCATTACCGGCCCTGCTCTCCTTATTACAGGCCCTGCTCTCCTTAGTAAGGGCCCTCCTCTGCTTATTCCCGGCCCTCCTCTCCTTATTACTGGCCCTGCTCTCCTTAGTAAGGGCCCTCCTCTGCTTATTCCCGGCCCTCCTCTCCTTATTACTGGCCCTCCTCTCCTTATTACCGACCCCGCTCTCCTTATTACTGGCCCTGCTCTCCTTATTACCGGCCCCGTTCTCCTTATTACTGGCCCTGCTCTCCTTATTACGGGCACCTCTCTCATTATTACCGGCCCTGCTCTCCTTATTGCGGGCACCTCTCTCCTTATTACCGGCCCCGCTCTCCTTATTACCGGCCCCGCTCTCCTTATTACGGGCACCTCTCTCATTATTACCGGCCCTGCTCTCCTTATTGCGGGCACCTCTCTCATTATTACCGGCCCCGCTCTCCTTATTACGGGCACCTCTCTCATTATTACCGGCCCCGCTCTCCTTATTGCGGGCACCTCTCTCCTTATTACCGGCCCCGCTCTCCTTATTGCGGGCACCTCTTTCCTTATTACCGGCCCCGCTCTCCTTATTACAGCACCTCTCTCATTATTTTTATTTATTTATTAACAGTTTTTTATATAGCATAGCCGCACACATATTCCGCAGCGCTTTACAGATTATATTAGAACATTCACATCCCTCCCTGCCCCAGTGGAGCTTACAATCTATATTCCCTACCACATGTACACGCACACACAGACATTCTAGGGTTAATTTGTTGGAAGCCAATTAGCCTGCCAGTATATATTTGGATTGTGGGAGGAAACCGGAGTACCCGGAGGAGAATATACAACTCTGCAGTTAAGGCCCCCCATACACTACGTGATTTTGGCCCGATTTCACCCGATTCTGGACTATTGGGCAGAGAAATCGGGTGAAATTGACCAAATCGCGTAGGGTATGGCATCCGATCTGATGCACGGTCCCGTGCGCATCGGATCAGATCGTGATGTCGGACGGTCTGCATATAAGAGTAATCTTATGTGCAGACCAGGGTCCAGGTCCAGGGGAGCGGGGACCAGAGAGCAGGGTCCGGTCCATGGGAGCTGTGCTAGCGGCAGGAGAGGTGGCAAGCAGCGGGGTCCGGTCCAGCTGCACAGGTAGTGGGCTAGCGGCAGCAGGACTGGAGAGGTAGCGGCAGACGGGGAGCGGAGACCGCATAACAGAGTCCGGGTAGCAGCGGGAGAATAGGAAGCATCCTATTCAAAAGACTGATTGACTGAGTTCTCGTCCAATCAGCGGCCGCCCAGTCTTTTGAATAGGATGTTTCCTATTCTCCCGTTCGCCGCTACCCGTAATCTGTTATGCGGTCCCCGCTACATCTCCAGTCCTGCCGCTAGCCCACTACCCCTGCAGCTGGACCGAACCCCGCTCTCTGCCACCTCTCTACCCCTTCTGCAGCACCCACGGACCGGACCCCGGTCTCTGGTCCCCTTATTACATGCCCTGCTCCATAGCTGCCTACCCTCCTGCATTCTGCAGGAGACTACCTGACATAGCAGCAATCTCCCTCATTAGTCTAGCAATCTCCATCATGTCACCTAGCCCACATTACACTGTTAGACCATAGTTACCTGCCCTCCTGCATTCTGCAGGAGACTCCCTGAAATAGCAGCAATCTCCCTCTCTCCCTCATTAGTCTAGCAATCTTCCTAATTTCACCTAGCCCACATTACACTGTTACATCATAGTTACCTCCGCTCCTGCATTCTGAAGGAGACTCCCTAATATAGCAGCAATCTCCCTCTCACCCTCATTAGTCTAGCAATCTCCCTCATGTCACCTAGCCCATAATACACTGTTACATCATAGTTACCTCCACTCCTGCATTCTGCAGGAGACGCCCTGACATAGCAGAAATCTCCCTCTCTCCCTCATTAGCCTAGCAATCTCCCTCATGTCACCTAGCCCACATTACACGGTTACATCATAGTTACCTCCCCTCCTGCATTCTGCAGGAGACTCCCTGAAATAACAGCAATCTCCCTCTCTCCCTCATTAGCCTAGCAATCTTCCTCATGTCACCTAGCCCACATTACACTGTTACATCATAGTTACCTCCCCTCCTGCATTCTGCAGGATACTCCCTGACATAGCAGCAATCTCCCTCTCTCCCTCATTAGTCCAGCAATCTCCCTCATATCACCTAGCCCACATTACACTGTTACATCATAAGTACCTCCCTTCCTGCTTTCTGCAGGAGACTCCCTGAAATAACAGCAATCTCCCTCATTAGTCTAGCAATCTACCTCATGTCACCTAGCCCACATTACACTGTTACATCATAGTTACCTCCGCTCCTGCATTCTGCAGGAGACTCCCTGATATAGCAGCAATCTCCCTCTCACCCTAATTAGTCTAGCAATCTCCCTCATGTCACCTAGTCCATATTACACTGTTACATCATAGTTACCTCCCCTCCTGCATTCTGCAGGAGACTCCCTGAAATAACAGCAATCTCCCTCTATCCCTCATTAGTCTAGCAATCTCCCTCATGTCATCTAGCCCACATTACACTGTTACATCATAGTTACCTCCCCTCCTGCATTCTGCAGGATACTCCCTGACATAGCAGCAATCTCCCTCTCTCCCGCATTAGTCTAGCAATCTCCCTAATATCACCTAGCCCACATTACACTGTTACATCATAGTTACCTCCCCTCCTGCTTTCTGCAGGAGATTCCCTGAAATAACAGCAATCTCCCTCTCTCCCTCATTAGTCTAGCAATCTCCCTCATGTCACCTAGCCCACATTACACGGTTACATTACTTATAAGTATAGTATCTCTTACTAACTGCTTTGCGGCTCATCTACATTTGGATGTAAAGGCCCCCATACACTTGGGCGACTTGTCGTAAAGACAAGTCAGCCCCGATTTCCCCTGAGCTTCCCCCGGCAGCTCCCCGGGGAGCTTGATAAGATTTGGCACTTGATGTGCCATTTTTTACATGTGATAAATCGGATGCGATTTATCACATGTAAACCCGGGGAGTAGCAGGGGGGGGGGGGGGGGAGAGGGTCCGTGGCAGGGGGCGCCGCGGGGACCGGAGAGTCAGCAGCGGGTTGCGGCGGGAGGCTGGGAGCATAGTAAAAAAAAATCCTATTCAAAATCTGGGCGGCCGCTGATTGGCTGAGCTCTCAGCCAATCAGCGGCCGCACAGGTTTTGAATAGGATTTTTTCTATTCTCCCGCTCGCCGCAAGGTCTGGTGTAGCGGCGAGCGGCGAGAGTAAATCCTATTAAAAACGGTGGGTTGCAGCGCACTGCTGGAAGGGCAGAGGCAGCGTGCAGGGGACGCTGCGGGGGACAGTGACAGCGACGGAGAGCCGGGCAGGGGGAGGCGGGAGCTGTCAATGCTGGGAAAAAAAAAAAGCCCATACAATGAATGGGAAGCCTGTGATTGGCTGAGTGCTCTCTCAGCCAATTGCTGACTGGCTGAGAGAGCGCTCAGCCAATCACAGGCTGCCCATTCAATGTATGTTTTTTTTTATTCCAGCGATGACAGCTCCCGGCTACCCCCTGCCTGCCTCTATGTTACTGCCGCCTATGTGTCCCCCGGCCCGCAGCGTCCGCTGACTGCACAACTAGCAGTGTCCCCCGCCCCCAGCTCCCTCCACCTGCCCGGAGCATTTACAGTTCCCCTACCCGACTCCTTCGGCAGCGGGGACCAGTCAGGGGAAGCGGCAGGAGCAGGCTGGAAGCGGGGAGTGGTCCGGGGGAGCGTCAGGAGATGTAGCGGCAGATGGGGACCACAGATGGAGAACAGAGACCGGAGGCGCGGCGGGAGAATAGGAAGAAATCCTATTCAAAAGACCGGGCGGCCGCTGATTGGCTGAGTAGGATTTCTTCCTATTCTCCCGCCGCGCCCCCTGGTCTTTACTCTGCATCTGCGGTCCCCGTCTACAGCTCCCCCGAACCTGTCCTCAAGGTACCCATAGATCTATCGGATCTGAAACATCGTGGGTGCTAAAAAGTACCCACGATGTGCCCATGATGGGTCAGATCCGATACATCTTATGTTCAGCAGGTCCGACGCCCTGATCCGATCCGCGCGGGAACGCGCATCAGATTGGATCAGATGTCACAAACTACCGATTTTGAGCCAATTTCACCCGATTTATCGGCCCAAAGTGCCGAAATCGGGTGAAATCGGCTCAAAATCGCATAGTGTATGGGGGCCTTAAGTCATTTAAAAAGATTCCTCTCAGATGTAGCAGTACACACCCACGCTTCTAGGTGCCCATTGGGAGGAGCATGACACACCCCCTCAATGGGGCGCTTTGCAAAATTCTACTGCCAACTATAATCTCCCTGAAACTAGTTTTCAAAAGTAGGCAAGTATGCTCTGCTCTCCTTATTATGGGCCCTCTTTGCCTTATGACTGGCACTGCTTTCCTTATTAACGCCCTCCTCTCCTTATTACGGGCCCTGCACAACTTATTACTGGCCTTCCTCTCCTGATTACGGGCCCTCCTTTCCTTATTACGGGCTCTCTTCGTCTTATTACCAGCCATGCACATCTTATTACGGGCCCTGCTCTCATTATTACGGGCCCTGCTCTTATTACTGGCTCTGCTCTCCTTATTACCGGCCTTCCTCTCCTTTTTACTGGCCCTGCTCTTATTATTACCGGCCCTCCTCTCCTTATTACGGGCCCTCCTCTCCTTATTACTGGCCCTGCTCTTATTACTGGCCCTGCTCTTATTATTACCGGCCCTCCTCTCCTTATTACTGGCTCTCCTCTCCTTATTATGGGCCCTGCTCTCCATATTACTGGCTCTGCTCTTATTATTACCGGCCCTGCTCCTCTTATTACTGGCCCTGCTCTTATTATTACCGGCCCTCCTCTCCTTACTATGGGCCCTCTTCTCCTTATTACCGACCCTCCTCTCCTTATTACTGGCCCTGCTATTATTACCGGCCCTCCTCTCCTTATTACCGGCCCTCCTCTCCTTATTACTGGCCCCGCTCTCCTTATTACTGGCCCTCCTCTCCTTATTACAGGTCCTGCTCTCCTTATTACGGGCCCCGCTCTCCTTATTACGGGCCCCGCTCTCCTTATTATGGGCCCTGCTCTCTTTATTACGGGCCCAGCTCTCCTTATTATGGGCCCTGCTCTCCTTATTACGGGCCCCGCTCTCCTTATTTCAAGCCCTGCTCTCCTTATTATGGGCCCCGCTCTCCTTATTATGGGCCCCGCTCTCCTTATTATGGGCCCTGCTCTTATTATTACTGGCCCTCCTCTCCTTATTATGGGCCCTGCTCTTATTATTACCGGCCCTCCTCTCCTTATTACTGGCCCTGCTCTCCTTATTACGGGCCCTCCTCTCCTTATTACCGGCCCTCCTCTCCTTATTACCGGCCCCGCTCTCCTTATTATGGGCCCTGCTCTCCTTATTATGGGCCCTGCTCTCCTTATTATGGGCCCTGCTCTCCTTATTACCGGCCCTGCTCTCCTTATTACCGGCCCTGCTCTCCTTATTACGGGCCCTGCTCTCCTTATTACGGGCCCTCCTCTCCTTATTATGGGCCCTCCTCTCCTTATTACGGGCCCTGCTCTCCTTATTACCGGCCCCCCTCTCCTTATTACCGGCCCTCCTCTCTTTATTACGGGCCCTCCTCTCCTTATTACCGGCCCTCCTCTCCTTATTACCGGCCCCGCTCTCCTTATTACCGGCCCCGCTCTCCTTATTACCGGCCCCCCTCTCCTTATTACCGGCCCCGCTCTCCTTATTACCGGCCCTCCTCTCCTTATTACCGGCCCTCCTCTCCTTATTACAGGCCCTGCACTCCTTATTACAGGCCTTCCTCTCCTTATTACCGGCCCCCCTCTCCTTATTACCGGTCCTGCTCTCCTTATTACCGGCCCTCCTCTCCTTATTACCGGCCCTGCTCTCCTTATTACCGGCCCCGCTCTCCTTATTACTGGCCCTCCTCTCCTTATTACTGGCCCTCCTCTCCTTCTTACCGGCCCTCTTCTCCTTCTTACAGGCCCTCCTCTCCTTATTACGGGCCCTGCTCTCTTTATTCCCGGCCCTCCTCTCCTTCTTATGGGCCCTCCTCTCCTTATTACGGGCCCTGCTCTCCTTATTACTGGCCCTGCTCTCTTTATTCCCGGCCCTGCTCACAGCATTCCCAGCACTTTCTCACAGTATTGTCTGTACACGTCTCGGCCTAATCTCACATAATGTTTTCTGGATCCTTTAATGTCAGCAGTGAGTCGCTCACAAACTGCTATTTGCCAAAGGGCTGTCACGGCTCTTACAGTAATGGGGGATTAGCAAGTGTTATTAATAGGAGCAGAAAAAGCCCCCGAACGTACAATAGGGCAGGACGGAGAGCGACGGTCTCATAGCAATTACGGCATTTAGACCCATGACAGCACTCTAAGTGGAGACAGCAGACAGCTATACAGACGTCCCTTTGCAGAGGTGTAGAATGGTCGGGTCACCAGGCTTTCGTGGTGTAATTACCGTGGACACGCGTCGGACCCACCCATATGGATAAACCATTTTTCACCAGAGAACATCACGTTCAGAGAGGTTCTGGGCACTGACGTCTTGGCGTTTTATAACACGATGATCACCCACATCTCCGATGTTTTCGCATGTGCCACTTGTGGGAGTGAATGGCGTTGGCAGCCTCCCAAATGCCGCAGTGTTGGCCGACGTGTGGCTGTCATTTAGGGGGCCGCCATGATCAGTGTTACAGCCACGCTTTCTGGGTCCGCAGAAGTCAGTGGCTGATGGTTTCTCAGATTACGAATGCCTCACGCCGATGATCAGACGCTGCGCCATGTGATGGATACAGCAGTGGATCGGAGAATCCCGTGGGCAGCAACGCTGAGTTCCTCCATCTCTGAATCAGGACCGGTAATAATAATACCTTTACCCTACGGGTACAGGTAATAACACCCACATTACACAACGAGCGCGGTTCGCAGAGTTTGTGATCCTCAGACGGACGACTCGCGGGGTAATTCTGGAAGCCGCCATTTACAGTCAAATTAAGCTGATTTCCTGTATAATATTTATTTTGCTGGTGGGAAGCAGAGGCAATCAGCGTGCCGATATCACAGCGCAAAGCATCACGGCTGACACTTGCAAATTACATTAATGGAAAAAATAATGTACAAAAAGTGTCAAAGTTCCGGCGTCTCGAAAGATCTGTCACTCGGCGGAACCAGTCCTCCCAAAGAGGAGTTATCTGTGACTGTACCGAATGCTAGAGGTCAGACAAGACATTGCTATGTGACCCTGCAGCTAGCGGAGGAGGGGCTCAGCCCCCAGGTCACTGACCTCTGACCCCCAGCTGTTTCCTACAAGAACAACAGGCAGGCTTGCAGCATGTACACTTTGTTTTCTTGTCCGAATGAGAAAATCAGCGGACGTCTCAGGTTATCAATAACCCTAAACCAGCCGTGACGAGTGCAGCATATGGGCCTCAGCGTAACGTAGCGTAATGCTTTCCATGGAAAACTCTGCGGCAGGTCGGTGGCCTACAAAATAATTGGCAACGAGCTTATGAAACCGGGCCTGTGCCTCTGACAGAGAACTGCTCTGAGCCCCCGGGAAAGGCAGCCATTTCGGATGGGACAATGTAGAGCAGTGCACGGAGACGCCGGCTGCACAATGCCACCAGCCCGGCTTATTGTGTAATGACGGCCCTGTGGCGGTTACAGGTTTTCCTGTGGAGAACAAGCCTGACGAGGAGACAGCGCTGTCAGGGAACAGGATTCTCGCAGGGATCTGTGTGATGAGATCCCTAATGAAGCTTGTCCAGACCTGGGGTCACCACGCTGTAAATAAATTCAGGATTACGGAACAGAGTCCCCTTTGTGTCACATTCCCTGGCGGTCGGACTTCTGCCTCACATCTTGCTGGTGAAATGACTAACGAGCCTCCTGTAGTACGCAGCATTCTCCTCTCCTGCGTGGAATGACGCAGACGGCAGCCATTGCGGATACAGCGGCATAGTATCAGTCCCCTATAAACAGCGTTTGTGAGGACGGTTTCTCTGATGTGCCGCGGCGAGTCCTGTCCCAGGCGGATCCGATGGGACACTGCGGATGTAGATGTCTGGTAGGTAACGCCATCCGAGGATCGCGCCCACCACTGTAGCCTATGGGATGCCTCTCCTGTACTCTCTGCCTGCATTAGATATCAATATGAACATAAAGCGATCTTCCCCGGGCCCCGGTACCGCTCTCGTGCCAATACTCCAGTACTGATATAGGCTCCGTGCTGGCTCTGTACTCCGGCCGCATCGTGGCAATGGTCTCATTTCAGAGCTTTTCTGTTATGAGCTGACATGATTGTTTCTGTCGCCAGATTTACACCTGAGAGGTGTCTCCGATTCCACCGCGCCATTGATGTTCTGTACCGTGTGCTGGGTGGGGAAGTTACATCTGGACATCGCACGTGATTGATAACGATACTGTCCCCAATGCAGTTGCGCGATTGTCGTGCGTCAGTCGCCTAGGTGCATTATAACTTTTGCTCGCACTAAGCACTGACAGTCTGACGTTACTATAGGATCAGGGACCACCAGCGCGCCAGCTGCCAGACATGGACAGGCCGCAGCAGGATGGCATTATCCTTCCGTCACATCCCACTTCAGTGACCGCTTCATCAGCCACAACAAAGTCAGCGGACAGCTCACATAAGATTTGCTGCAGGTGTGATGCTCGTTGCACAGGGACGTCTCCAGCTAGCGCCATCGGTTCCCCTTTCCCCGTTACATAGCGGAATGCGAAGAGCGCGCAGAAGATATTTGCATGTTGTAGTACGAGCAGATATTACAGAAACCATCAGCGTCGCCGCTTCCACACAACGATGAACGCTCCCATTTTATTTTCTCTTTTAGTTTTCCAATTTGCGGAAAGAGGACTTTAATGTCGGAGAGGAACCCGGAGAGAGCCCTTGAGGGAGCAGGGAGCGTGTTCTATTATTTTTTCCATCCGCGTCTCATAGACAATAGAGATGAGCCCTACGGCGCCGATTCTCCGCTTCTACAGTGGAAACATCAAATACATTTAAGAAGAATGAATCAGTCGTGGCGATATTGTGGGATACTGGGTGGCCCAGAGTGAGGAGAAGACTTCTCGGCGTGCCGAGCGCCATAACGTCCTCCTCTAGGAGCTGCGAGAAGTTCTTTCACTCTTGGCAGATTCCGAGATTGTGCACAAATTTAATTAGAGAGGACAATTAAGAGCAGACGGTGCAGCTCTGCGGCCCTCGTTAATTTACAAGCACAAGCACAAAGGTAAAACACTTGTTTTCTCCAGCTGAGAGGCCAGATGAGAGCTGCCTGATAACGCTGGTGGGAAATGAGGATAAGAGGTGCCAGGTACAGCAGCAGCAAGAGGCAGCTAGTAACTGAGCACCTGGGTAACGCCATGCTGCACTGCAGGGGGCAGATGTAACAACATGTGCTGAGAGATAGGTGTGGGAGGGGCGTGTCCTAGCTCAGAGCTACATTGCAGTGTGAGAATAACGCTGCCCAGTGTGTGTGTCGCTACATGCAGAAGCAGCCAGTAACTGAGCACCGGGTAACACCATGCTGCGCTGCAGGGGGGAAGATGTAACATGTGCTGAGAGATAGGTGTGGGAGGGGCGTGTCCTAGCTCAGAGCTACATTGCAGTGTGAGAATAACGCTGCCCAGTGTGTGTGTCGCTACATGCAGAAGCAGCCAGTAACTGAGCACCCGGGTAACACCATGCTGCGCTGCAGGGGGGCAGATGTAACATGTGCCGAGAGTAAGGTGTGGGAGGCACGTGTCCTAGCTCAGAGCTACAGTGTGAGAATAAGGCTGCCCAGTGTGTGTGTCGCTACATGTAGAAGCAACCAGTAACTGAGCACCGGGTAACACCATGCTGCGCTGCAGGGGGGAAGATGTAACATGTGCTGAGAGATAGGTGTGGGAGGGGCGTGTCCTAGCTCAGAGCTACATTGCAGTGTGAGAATAACGCTGCCCAGTGTGTGTGTCGCTACATGCAGAAGCAGACAGTACCTGAGCACCCGGGTAACACCATGCTGCGCTGCAGGGGGGCAGATGTAACATGTGCCGAGAGATAGGTGTGGGAGGGGCGTGTCCTAGCTCAGAGCTACAGTGTGAGAATAAGGCTGCCCAGCATGCATACATCCCAAAATTGGAGCATCTGGATTTGGGGAGCGGTGGGACCCATAGGAGCATCTGACAGGTGGCGGATCTCACGTGACACTGGCTGGGGCCATCAGAGATGTATGCAAGCCATCGGTGCCCATAGAGTGTAAACTCCACTGGGGCAGGGACTGATGTGAGTGCGCTGCAGAATATGTGTGCGCTATATATATATATATACAGAAGTGTAAGTGGCAACAGTATAAACCAGGACCATCTCTACTGGACGGAGTGACATGTCTGGAAGAGGCTCTGGATATTGGGGATTATTCTGGTTCATTCGCAGCCTTGCGCGTGACCCAGATCCCACCTTGCGAATGGTGGTACGCCGGATTACCATTGGCATGCCGCGTACGTTCACACTGGCTGCGAATGCATGTTTTACGTAACCACCCATCCGCAGCCACTGGGACTGTCAATGGTCGCCATGGAAGGTGCACGCATATGTAAGGTTTCTCTGAGACTTCGGTGATGTCAGCTGCCCGCCCACCGCCTATCCATCATGCCCAGCATTCTCATGGCAATGCCCATGAAACGCTAGGCATTCCCACATGCTAATGGGCCGCCCCACGCCTTACGCCCACAAGGACGGGTACGTGCACTCAGCGAACAGTTTCTTCACATGCGCAAAGCTGAAACATCGGCCCATGCGAACGCACGCAGGCCACTTAACAGACCAGAATAAGGTCCATAGGGGCAGATGTATTAAGCCTGGTGAAGAGATAAACTGGAGATAAAGTGGAAGGAGATAACGCACCAGCCAATCAGATCCCAACTGTCATATTTCAAACACAGCTGATTGGCTGGTGCGTTATCTCTTCCATGTTATCTCCACTTTATCTCCAGTTTATCTCTTCACCAGGCTTAATACATCTGCCCCATTGTGCCTTATTCTATATCTCAGTGATCCCCACTATATGACGTGGTTCCGTGGCCCGGGGATGGGTAAATGGGATATAGGGATGACGGCACCTCGCTCCTATCGGCGTGGCATCTGCAGATACACCGCCATCCGCGCGGCTCCTCCAGGCCTGAAGTTCAAAAGCTTTTAAATGCGTCATAAATTATGGAAGAAACGTTAAAACCATCAGAAAGTGCGTTAGCCGAGCGAGTGCTTTCTTTTTTATTGCAAATCCAATACAGCCTGTAAGGGGGAAAATGCTTCTAATTAACCCCATGTGCTGTCACGGGCCGTCAGGAGCCCGAATGAGGCCAAGCGGCGTCCACGCTGACATGTGACAGACGGTGGTGGCTCAGAGCCTGCTGCCAGGTGGGGTATCATGCCCAGCATACGTACCCGCTGTGCTTGTCGGCTGCTGTAAGTAATGGCACTACACAGCACTAATGACACACAGCGGGGCACACGCCAGCTATTCGGGCTCGCATACAGCCTCTGCTGGACTATAACGGCAGTAATAGAAGAAGTCACACAGGAGTAGGTCAATGGGAATGACCATAACGCCAGCACATTGGGGACACCTTGCTCAGAGGTCGCTCTGGAGAACGAGGAGGAACACGGGAGTATGAGGCCGTGTGGAGAACTCATGTGTGAGAAGTGGCTCTCTAATAGAGATGTTCTGCAGTCAGACTGAATAGAACCAGGCACAGGTCAGCAATCCTGGCTCATACAATGCCAGCTGCAGTGCCACGTACCACACCACCAGCCGGAGACTAGATACTGATGGGCCCGGCAGCTGGGTATCTACAGAGCAGGGTCTCAGGGTTCTAGGTCTTTGCTCAGGATTAGGGGTCCCGGCTCATACAATGCCAGCTGCAGTGCCACGTACCACGCCACCAGCCGGAGACAAGCCATTGATGGGCCTGGCAGCTGGGAATCTGGGGGCAGGGTCTCAGGGTTCTAGGTCTGTGCTCAGGATCAGGGGTCCCGGCTCATACAATGCCAGCTGCAGTGCCACGTACCACGCCACCAGACGGAGACTAGTTTCTGATGGGCCCGGCAGCTGGGTATCTGCAGAGCAGGGTCTCAGGGTCCTAGGTCTGTGCTCAGGATCAGGGGTCCCGGCTCATACAATGCCAGCTGCAGTGCCACGTACCATGTCACCAGCCGGAGAGTAGTTACTGATGGGCCCGGTAGCTGGGTATCTGGGGAGCAGGGTCTCTGGGTTCTACGTCTGTACTTAGGGGTCCCAGCTCATACAATGCCAGCTGCAGTGCCACGTACCACGCCACCAGTCGGAGACTAGTTACTGTTGAGCACAGCAGCTGGGTATCTGGGGAGCAGATCTCTGGGTTCTAGGTCTGTGCTCAGGATCAGGGGTCCAGGCTCATACAATGCCACGTACCATGCCACCAGCCGGAGACTAGTTACTGATGGGCCCGGCAGCTGTGTATCTGGGGAGCAGGGTCTCAGGGTTCTAAGTCTGTGCTCAGGGGTCCCAGCTCATACAATGCCAGCTGCAGTGCCACGTACCACGCCACCAGCCAGAGACTAGATACTGATGGGCCCGGGAGCTGGGTAACAGGATCTCAGGGTTCTAGGTCTGTGCTCAGGGGTCCCAGCTCATACAATGCCAGCTGCAGTGCCACGTACCACGCCACCAGCCGGAGACTAGTTACTGATGGGCCTGGCAGCTGGGTATCTGGGGAGCAGGGTCTCAGGGTTCTAGGTCTGTACTCAGGATCAGGGGTCCCGGCTCATACAATGCCAGCTGCAGTGCCACATACCATGCCACCAGCCGGAGACTAGTTACTGATGGGCCCGGCAGCTGGGAGCAGGGTCTCAGGGTTCTAGGTCTGTGCTCAGGATCAGGGGTCTCAGCTCATACAATGCCACGTACAATGATACCAGCTGGAGACTAGTTACTGATGGGCCCGGGAGCTGGGTATCTGGGGAACAGGGTCTCAGGGTTCTAGGTCTGTGCTCAGGATCAGGGGTCCCAGCTCATACAGTGCCAGCTGCAGTGCCACCTACCATGCCACCAGCCGGAGAGTAGTTACTGATGGGCCCGGTAGCTGGGGAGCAGGGTCTCTGGGTTCTACGTCTGTGCTTAGGGGTCCCAGCTCATACAATGCCAGCTGCAGTGCCATGTACCACGCCACCAGTCGGAGACTAGTTACTGATGAGCACAGCAGCTGGGTATCTGGGGAGCAGGATCTCTGGGTTCTAGGTCTGTGCTCAGGATCAGGGGTCCAGGCTCATACAATGCCACGTACCATGCCACCAGCCGGAGACTAGTTCCTGATGGGCCCGGCAGCTGTGTATCTGGGGAGCAAGGGTCTCAGGGTTCTAGGTCTGTGCTCAAGATCAGGGGTCCCAGCTCATACAATGCCAGCTGCAGTGCCACGTACAATGCCACCAGCCGTAGACTAGTTACTGATGAGCACGACAGCTGGGGAGCAGGGTCTCAGGGTTATAGGTCTGTGCTCAGGATCAGGGGTACCAGCTCATACAATGCCAGCGGCAGTGCCACGTACAATGCCACCAGCTGGAGACTAGTTACTGATGGGCCCGGCAGCTAGGTATCTGGGGAACAGGGTCTCAGGGTTCTAGGTCTGTGCTCAGGATCAGGGGTCCCGGCTCATACAATGCCTGCTGCAGTGCCACGTACAATGCCACCTGCCGGAGACTAGTTACTGATGGGCCCGGCAGCTGACAATCTGGGGAGCAGGGTCTCAGGGCTCTAGGTCTGTGCTCAGGATCAGGGGTCCTAGCTCATACAATGAAAGCTGCATTGCCACGTACCACGCCACCAGCCAGATACTAGTTACTGATGGGCCCGGCAGCTGGGTATCTGGGGAGCAGGGTCTCTGGGTTCTATGTCTGTGCTTAGGGGTCCCAGCTCATTCAATGCCAGCTGCAGTGCCACATACCATGCCACCAGCCGGAGACTAGTTACTGATGGACCCGGCAGCTGGGTATCAGGGTCTCAGGGTTCTAGGTCTGTGCTCCGGATCAGGGGTCCTGGCTCATACAAAGCCAGCTGCAGTGCCACGTACCATGCCACCAGCCGGAGACTAGTTACTGATGGGCCCGGCAGCTGGGTATCTGGGGAGCAGGGTCTCAGGGTTCTAGGTCTGTGCTCAGGATCAGGGGTCCCAGCTCATACAATGCCTGCTGCAGTGCCACGTACCATGCCACCAGCCGGAGACTAGTTACTGATGGGCCCGGCAGCTGGGAGCAGTGTCTCTGGGTTCTAGGTCTGTTCTCAGGATCAGGGGTCCCGACTCCTACAATGCCAGCTGCAGTGCCACCAGCCGGAGAGTAGTTACTGATGGGCCCGGCAGCTGGGAGCAGTGTCTCTGGGTTCTAGGTCTGTGCTCAGGATCAGGGGTCCCGGCTCATACAATGCCAGCTGCAGTGCCACGTACCATGCCACCAGCCGGAGAGTAGTTACTGATGGGCCTGGCAGCTGGGTATCTGGGGAACAGGATCTCAGGGTTCTAGGTCTGTGCTCAGGGGTCCCAGCTCATACAATGCCAGCTGCAGTGCTACATACCACGCCACTAGACGGAGACTAGTTACTGATGACCACGGCAGCTGGGTATCTGGGGAGCAGGATCTCAGCATTCTAGGTCTGTGCTCAGGGGTCCCAGCTCATACAATGTCAGTTGCACTGCCACGTACCACGCCACCAGCTGGAGAATAGTTACTGATGCGCCTGGCAACTGGGTATTTGGGCAGCAGTGTCTCTGGGTTCTAGGTCTATGCTTAGGGGTCCCAGCTAATACAATGCCAGCTGCAGTGCCACGTACCATGCCACCAGCCAGAGACTAGTTACTGATGGGCCTGGCAACTGGGTATCTGGGTTCTAGGTCTGTGCTTAGGGGTCCCAGTTTATACAATGCCAGCTGCAGTGCCACGTACCACGCCACCAGCCGGAGACTAGTTACTGATGTGCCCGGCAGCTGTGTATCTGGGGAGCAGGATCTCAGCATTCTAGGTCTGTGCTTAGGGGTCTTAGCTCATACAATGCCAGCTGCAGTGCCATGTACCATGCCACCAGCCGGAGACTAGTTACTGATGGGCCCGGCAGCTGGGTATCTGGGGAGCAGGGTCTCAGGGTTCTAGGTCTGTACTCAGGGGTCCCAGCTCATACCATGCCAGCTGCAGTGCCACGTACCATGCCACCAGCCGGAGACTAGTTACTGATGAGCACGGCAGCTGGGTATCTGGGGAGCAGGATCTCAGGGTTCTAGGTCTGTGCTTAGGATCAGGTGTCCCGGCTCATGCAATGCCAGCTGCAGTGCCACGTACCATGGCACCAGCCGGAGAGTAGTTACTGATGGGCCCTGGCAGCTGGGTATCTGGGGAACAGGGTCTCTGGGTTCTAGGTCTGTGCTCAGCATCAGGGGTCCCGGCTCATACAATGCCAGCTGCAGTGCCATGTACCATGCCACCATCCGGAGAGTAGTTACTGATGAGCCCGGCAGCTGGGAATCTGGGGAACAGGATTAGATCCTGGGTTCTAGGTGTGCTCAGGATCAGCGGTCCTAGGTCATACAATGCCACGTACCATGCCACCAGCCGGAGACAAGTCAGTGACTGGCCCGGCAGCTGGGTATCTGGAGAGCAGCATCTCAAGGTTCTAGGTCTCTGCTCAGGGGCCCCAGCTCATACAATGCCACCAGCCAGAGAGTAGTTACTGATGGGCCCGACAGCTGGGTATCTGGGGAACAGGGTCTAAGGGTTCTAGGTCTGTTTTCAGAATCAGGGGTCCCGGGCTCATACAATGCCAGCTGCAGTGCCACGTACCATGCCACCAGCTAGAGACTAGTCACTGATGTGGCACAGTATGCTAAGGTTCGCCACAGCAGGCAGCACCCAGCATCGGGCCCATCCTTATCAGATACTGAGCAGACGTGTGGGCACCGAGGCACAACTAGACATTATACACCTCTGTGCTGCCAGCTTCACCAGACCTTCAGTGTCGCTGTGACTCCCCTCCACCCCACGCCTGCCTCTAGCACTGCAGGAATGTCAGAAGATGCCTCATGTAGGGTAACCTAACCACTTGTGTCACAGCTGACAATCATTACATGGATGAGGGTGCGGTGGGGAGCAGGACATTTGATTAGGCAGAAGCACAAGGTGGGCATTGGGTCCAGGGCAGAGCGGAAGGAAGGACATGGCCACAGCTGGTGGGGGTAAGACGAGAGATGAGTAGCAATCAGCAGAGCGAGAAAGTGAGAGGAAGGTGTGGATTAATTATTCATTAAACAAATAAACATGCAGGAGAATGAGAGAGGGGAAGGAAGGCCTGTAACCAAGAAAAGCATCAGTAAATGAGGCCATAAAATATTGAGACACTGACATCTCTGGGAGTGTCGGCATATCCAGACAGAGCCCGCCACGGTGCACAGGAACGTCACCGAGTCTCCGCATGGAATAGGACAGGGACCAACCAGAGGCTGCCTGAGGATGATAACTGCCGTGTAGACTGATTGGCCATGACAGCTCGTAACTGGAGCTATGAGAGATCTGTCCCAAATCTCACCACATCCCCGCTCCTCTGCACATAGCAGCGTACTGTCTGAGGCCACTAATCCCACCACATAGCAGCGTACTGTCTGAGGCCACTAATCCCACCACATCCCCGCTCCTCTGCACAGAGCAGCGTACTGTCTGAGGCCACTAATCCCACCACATCACCGCTCCTCTGCAAATAGCAGCGTACTGTCTGAGGCCGCAAATCCCACCACATCCCCGCTCCTCTGCACAGAGCAGCGTACTGTTTGAGGCCACTAATCCCACCACATCCCCGCTCCTCTGCACAGAACAGCGTACTGTCTGAGGCCACTAATCCCACCACATCCCCGCTCCTCTGCACATAGCAGCGTACTGTCTGAGGCCGCTAATCCCACCACATCCCTGCTCCTCTGCACAGAGCAGCGTACTGTCTGAGGCCGCTAATCCCACCACCTCCCCGCTCCTCTGCACAGAGCAGCGTACTGTCTGAGGTCACTAATCCCACCACATCCCCGCTCCTCTGCACATAGCATAGTACTGTCTGAGGTCACTAATTCCACCACACCCCCGCTCCTCTGCACATAGCAGCGTACTGTCTGAGGCCACTAATCCCACCACATCCCCGCTCCTCTGCACAGAGCAGCGTACTGTCTGAGGTCACTAATCCCACCACATCCCCGCTCCTCTGCACATAGCATAGTACTGTCTGAGGTCACTAATTCCACCACACCCCTGCTCCTCTGCACATAGCAGCGTACTGACTGATGCCACTAATCCCACCACATCCCCGCTCCTCTGCACATAGCAGCGTACTGTCTGAGGCCACTAATCCCACCACATCCCCGCTCCTCTGCACATAGCAGCGTACTGTCTGAGGCCACTAATCCCACCACATCCCCGCTCCTCTGCACATAGCAGCGTACTGTCTGAGGCCACTAATCCCACCACATCCCGCTCCTCTGCACATAGCAGCGTACTGCCGAGGTCACTAATCCCACCACATCCCCGCTCCTCTGCACATAGCAGCGTACTGTCTAAGGCCACTAATCCCACCACATCCCGCTCCTCTGCACATAGCAGCGTACTGTCTGAGGCCACTAATCCCACCACATCTCCGCTCCTCTGCACATAGCAGCGTACTGTCTGAGGCCACTAATCCCACCACATCCCGCTCCTCTGCACAGAGCAGCGTACTGTCTGAGGTCACTAATCCCACCACATCCCCGCTCCTCCGCACAGAGCAGCGTACTGTCTGAGGTCACTAATCCCACCACATCCCCGCTCCTCTGCACAGAGCAGCATACTTTCTGAGGCCACTAATCCCACCACAACCCCACTCCTCTGCACATAGCTGCGTACTGTCTGAGGCCACTAATCCCACCACATCCCCGCTCCTCTGCACATAGCAGTGTACTGTGTGACGTCACTAATCCCACCACATCCCCGCTCCTCTGCACATAGCAGCGTACTGACTGATGCCACTAATCCCACCACATCCCCGCTCCTCTGCACATAGCAGCGTACTGTCTGAGGCCACTAATCCCACCACATCCCGCTCCTCCGCACATAGCAGCGTACTGTCTGATGCCACTAATCCCACCACATCCCCGCTCCTCCGCACATAGCAGCGTACTGTCTGAGGCCACTAATCCCACCACATCCCCGCTCCTCTGCACATACCAGCGTACTGACGGATGCCACTAATCCCACCACACCCCAGCTCCTCCGCACATAACAGCGTACTGTCTGATGCCACTAATCCCACCACATCCCCGCTCCTCTGCACATAGCAGCGTACTGTCTGATGCCACTAATCCCACCACATCCCCGCTCCTCTGCACATAGCAGCGTACTGACTGATGCCGCTAATCCCACCACATCCCCGCTCCTCTGCACATAGCAGCGTACTGTCTGAGGCCACTAATCCCACCACATCCCGCTCCTCTGCACATAGCAGCGTACTGTCGAGGTCACTAATCCCACCACATCCCCGCTCCTCTGCACATAGCAGCGTACTGTCTAAGGCCACTAATCCCACCACATCCCGCTCCTCTGCACATAGCAGCGTACTGTCTGAGGCCACTAATCCCACCACATCTCCGCTCCTCTGCACATAGCAGCGTACTGTCTGAGGCCACTAATCCCACCACATCCCGCTCCTCCGCACATAGCAGCGTACTGTCTGATGCCACTAATCCCACCACATCCCCGCTCCTCCGCACATAGCAGCGTACTGTCTGAGGCCACTAATCCCACCACATCCCCGCTCCTCTGCACATACCAGCGTACTGACGGATGCCACTAATCCCACCACACCCCAGCTCCTCCGCAGATAACAGCGTACTGTCTGATGCCACTAATCCCACCACATCCCCGCTCCTCTGCACATAGCAGCGTACTGTCTGATGCCACTAATCCCACCACATCCCCGCTCCTCTGCAAATAGCAGTGTACTGTCTGAGGCCACTAATCCCACCACATGCCCGCTCCTCTGCACATAGCAGCCTGTCTGAGGCCACTAATCAAACCACATCCCTGCTCCTAATAACATAGCAGTGTACTGTCTGAGGCCACTTATAGCACCACATCCCGCTCCTCTGCACATATCAGCCTACTGTTTGAGGCCACTAATCCCACCACATCCCCGCTCCTCTGCACATAGCAGCGTACTGTCTGAGGTCACTAATCCCACCACACCCCCGCTCCTCCGCACACAGCAGCGTACTGACTGATGCCAATCATCCCACCACACCCCCGCACATAGCAGCGTACTGTCTGATGCCACTAATCCCACCACATCCCCGCCTCTCCGCACATAGCAGCGTACTGACTGATGCCACTAATCCCACCACATCCCCGCTCCTCCGCACATAGCAGCGTACTGTCTGAGGTCACTAATCCCACCACATCCCCGCTCCTAGCAGTGTTCTGTGTGACTTCACTAATCCCACCACACGCCCGCTCCTCCGCACATAGCAGCGTACTGTCTGATGCCACTAATCCCACCACATCCCCGCTCCTCCGCACATAGCAGCGTACTGTCTGAGGTCACTAATCCCACCACATCCCCGCTCCTCTGCACATAGCAGCGTACTGACTGATGCCACTAATCCCACCACACCCCCGCACATAGCAGCGTACTGTCTGATGCCACTAATCCCACCACATCCCCGCTCCTCCGCACATAGCAGCGTACTGTCTGAGGTCACCAATCCCACCACATCCCCGCTCCTCTGCACATAGCAGCGTACTGACTGATGCCACTAATCCCACCACACCCCCGCACATAGCAGCGTACTGTCTGATGCCACTAATCCCACCACATCCCCGCTCCTCCGCACATAGCAGCGTACTGTCTGATGCCACTAATCCCACCACATCCCCGCACATAGCAGGGCACTGACCATACTGACATTGATTCCCTGTGTGTGCACACAATGATGCTGCATGGGTTCCTTAATACTCAGTATCACTCTATCCATTGTCGGTGTGATACCGGCGCTGCTCCTGTCAGCGTGACATGGGATCACTAAGGTCAGCTGCACCAGCACATGATGGACTTCTATTAAACAAGTAGGTTTCCCTAATCACAGGCCTCTTGTGTTCCCCAAGTGCTTCTCAGGTATTAATGACAGATGTTAATGTCATAACTGAAAGGTTCCCAGGCTGATTAGTGATAATGGTGATTTGGCACGCCTGTCACCGCTAGTGCTAATCACCGGCCTGTATGTTACCACATCATTGTATTGTCTTCCTGTCTCTGCAGCTTAGTCCAGGCGCTGTGTTACACTGTCAGCCATCCTGGGCTCTGAGCTCTAGCCCAGCCTGGCACAGATAGCGGGCAGCCATGCCACAGCCCAAGATCTACCCCAGCCTGGTACAGACAGTGGGCAGTTGTGCCAGGGCCTAATATCTGCTCCAGCCTGGTAGAGACAGCGGGCAGCCATGCCAGGGCCTAATATCTGCCCCAGCCTGGTACAGACAGTGGGCAGCCATGCCAGGTCCTAATATCTGCTCCAGCCTGGTATAGACAGCTGGCAGCCATGCCAGGGCCTATTATCTGCTCCAGCCTGGTACAGACAGCGGGCAGCCATGCCAGGGCCTAATATCTGCTCCAGCCTGGTATAGACAGCAGGCAGCCGTGCCAGGGCCTAATATCTGCCCCAGCCTGGTACAGACAGCGGGCAGCCATGCCAGGGCCTAATATCTGCTCCAGCCTGGTATAGACAGCGGGCAGCCATGCCAGGGCCTAATATCTGCCTCAGCCTGGTACAGACTGCGGGCAGCCGTGCCAGGGCCTAAGCTCTACCACAGCCTGGTTCAGACAGCGGGCAGCCGTGCCAGGGCCTAATATCTGCTCCAGCCTGGTATAGTCAGCGGGCAGCAATGGCAGGGCCTAATATCTGCCTCAGCCTGGTACAGACTGCAGGCAGCCGTGCCAGGGCCTAAGCTCTACCACAGCCTGGTACAGACAGCGGGTAGCCGTGCCAGGGCCTAATATCTGCCCCAGACTGGTACAGACAGCGGGTAGCCGTGCCAGGGCCTAATATCTGCCCCAGACTGGTACAGACAGCGGGCAGCTATGCCAGGGCAGCACAGCCCCTACTTTCCACAGCCAGGATGAATTTCTCAGATAACGGACATTTATTACGGATCAGCACAAGCTCTGCGGGGTGCGGAGCGCAGAGATCCTACAAGATCCGTACCGTGGGGCACAGGCAACAAAATAAAGTGAATTTCTCTGATTGGGAACATTTATTTCTATCTGCAGCTGGCACTGAGACATGTACCCCCAACGCCACACCAGAGCACCGTAACAAATGGCGCAGCTGAAATCGCAGATCTGGGGGCTCTGCTAAGTGCTGGGAGTTGGCTACTTACAGGGGTTCATGAGTGTTTGGCCACTGGGAGGCGCTGGTCTAATGCAGACAGTGCATATGGTATAAATACCGGGACATACAAGAGACATAGGGCCCAATGTTACATCTCCGAGGTCAGTGCACAACTTGTACTGTGCATATGGGTTGCAGGGCCCCTAGGGTTGCAGCGGGACTGACAGGGGCCAACGCAGGGCAGTCGGATGTGTCGCTGGCTGCGTCCGTCACTGGCCCCCCGGGCATCCTGCACATAGGGACTAATTCACACCGGCCGGGTGCCTCCCCCAAACGCACACACCCCTGCAGCCCCCCACGTCCCGAGCCATGACATCACTGCAGCGCCCCCCCCCCATGTCCCCAGCCACCACACCCATGCATCACCCCCACATCCCCAGCCATGACACTACTGCAGCGCCCCCCCAATGTCCCCAACAGTGACACCCCTGCATCACCTCCACATCCCCAGCCATGACACCCCTGCAGCGCCCCCCATTTCCCCAGCCTTGACACCCCTGCAGCACCCCCTACGTCCCCAGCCATGACACCCTTGCAGAGCCCCCCATGTCCCCAGCCATCACACCCCTGCATTGCCCCTCCCCCCCAATGTCCCCAACCGTAACACCCCGGCAGCACCCCTCCACTTTCCCAGCCATCACACCCCTGCAGTGACCTCCCATGTCCTCAGCCATGACACCCTTGCAGCACCCCCCCACGTCCCCAGCCATGACACCCCTGCAGCACCCCCCCACATCCCCAGCCATGACACCCCTGCTGCGCGCCCCCCCACATCCCCAGCCGTGACACCCCTGCAGCACCCGGCCACGTTCTCAGCCATAACACCCCTGCAGCGCCCCCCCCCCATGTCCCCAGCCTGGACACCCCTGCAGCACCCCCCACAGCCCCAGCTGCGACACCCCTGCAGTACCCCTCCACGTTCCCAGCCATCACACCCATGCAGCGCCCCCCACGTCCCCAGCCGTGGCACTCCTGCAGCACCCCTCCATGTCCCCAGCCATCACACCCCTGCAGCGCCGCCCCCCCACATCCCCAGCAGTGACACCCCTGCAGCGCCCTCACCCATGTCCCCAGCCGTGACACCCCTGCAGTGCCCCCCACGTCCCCAGCCGTGACACCCGTGCAGCCCCCCCCATGTCCCCCGCTGTGACACCCCTACAGCACCCCCCCCACGTCCCGAGCCGTGACACCCCTGTAGCACCCCCACGTCCCCAGCCATCACACCCCTGCAGCACCCCCCATGTCCACAGCATGGACACCACTGCAGCACCCCCCACTTCCTCCGGCGTCACACCCGTGCAGCACCCCTCCACGTCGCCAGCCATCACACCCATGCAGCGTCCCCCACGTCCCCAGCTGTGACACCCCTGTAGCACCCCTTCACGTCCCCAGAAATCACACCCCTGCAGCTACCCCACACATCACCAGCCATGACACCCCTGCAGCGCCTCCCCACATCCCCAGCTATGACACCCCTGCAGCACCCCCCATGTCCCCAGCCTGGACACCCCTGCAGCACCCCCCCACTTCCTCCGGCGTCACACCCGTGCAGCACAACGCCACGTCCCCAGCCATTACACCCCTGCAGCACCCCCCCATGTCCCCAGCCATGACACCCCTGCAGCGCCCCCCCACATCCCCAGCCATGACACCCCTGCAGCGCCCCCCCACATCCCCAGCCGTCACACGCCTGCAGAGCCCCCCCATGTCCCCAGTCATGACACCCCTGCAGTGCCCCTCCCACGTCCCCAGCCGAGACACCCCTGCAGCGCCCCCTCCCACGTCCCAAAGCTATCACACCCCTGCAGTGTCCTCAGCCATGACACCGCTGCAGCACCCCCCCACATCCCACGTCCCTAGCCATGACACCCCTGCAGCCCCCCCCCCAACGTCCTCAGCCATGACACCCCTGTAGCGCCCCCCCACGCCCCCAGCCATGACACTCCTGCAGCGCCCCCACCCCTGATGACCCTGCAGCAGCCCCACCATGTCCCCAGCTGTGACACCCCTGCAGTGCCCCCCCCACATCCCGAGCCATGACACCCCTGCAGCGCCCCCCCCCCCCACGTCCCCAGCCGTGACACCCCTGCAGCGCCCCCTCCCACCTCTATCACACTCCTGCAGTGACCTCCCATGTCCCCAGCCATGACACCCCTGCAGCAGCCCCCCCATGTCCCCAGCCATGACACCCCTGCAGCGCCCCCCCCCACATCCCGAGCCATGACACCCCTGCAGCGCCCCCCCCCACGTCCCCAGCCGTGACACCCCTGCAGCGCCCCCTCCCACCTCCCAAAGCTATCGCACCCCTGCAGTGACCTCCCATGTCCCCAGCCACAACACCCCTGCAGCGCCCCACTACGTCCCCAGCCATGACACCCCTGCAGCAGCCCCCTCCCCCCTAGAGCGTGCTAATCCTGTGCAGGGAGTGAGGCACAGGATGGGAGCTGACTGATTATACATTGCTGGGATTACAGGAGAGCGCAGCGTGGTCTCAGACACTACAATCTCAGCGACATGCATGCAGGGAGCATCCTGTGCTGGTGTCAGCTGCTGCCCATCCCCTCTCCCCGGGGGCACTGCCATGCTGAGAGGATCAGTGCAGGCAATGTGGCAATCTCTTTCCTACATCTCAGGAGCTGCCACGGATGACCAGTCCTGCTGTAGGTGGGTAAACGTGTGGGATAACGTGACCTCATGCTTATACGTGTGCAGGAAGTGGTCCGTTAGCCTTCACTGCTCCAGGCTCTAACAGCGGGTGCAGATGGGCATCATTATAAATCACGCTGTGCCAATATGCTAACATCCCACCTACGCTCATCCGCCTTCCATGGGGGGGACGGGGGGGGGGGACGGGGACGACACTGACCCCCATGTTACAGGCAGGGCTGGTACGATGAATCTGCCCATTACCAGCCGTTCCTGGCTGACATAAGCAGAGGGGCAGGGGGACCATGACAGACCCTACAGCAGAGTATGAGGGAAGAGCTTCTGTAGTGTCTGAGAGTCACAAGCAGCCATTGTGCGCTCCACAGCACGCCAGGCAACACATTGGAACAGACCCATGAAGGATGTTGTCATGAGGCCAACATGAGCAGACGAAGGCCAGCATCTCTACCCCATGCAGAACAGCTTGTGCCTTCCCATCTACCCTCCCATGCCAGCTGCAGCAGCACGTCCAGCCCCGACACCCTCCAGCACAGCCAAGCTGGCTCACCTCTCACTGCCACCCCGGAGCGGCTCCAACAAGATGGGAGGCTGGCACACATCCACCTTCTTCAGCGGCCCAGGTGGGGTAATAACTAGCTGGAGACATGGGGCAGCCGCCGGACAGGTGGTGGCAGTAACGCCTCACAGACTCAGTATCTGCATATTAATCTGGTGTGGTGCCTCCATTTCCTCTGTTCTATACCGAGAACAGGAGAAGAAGCAAAGGCCACACATGTAGGCGCTGGTTTGCTACCCTTTACGGCAAAATTAACCTGGCCGCCATAATCTGTAACGCGTCTACACTGGGTGAATTACTGCAGATAAGCCATAATGTATTATTGGAGGAAAGAGAAAGACTGTGGGTGTGGCGCACCTCAAAGAGAATATAATCGTAATTAAATAAAAATTAACTTTTTTATTTTTTATTTAAAAAATAAATAAAAAACTCAGTGATGTCACTGGCTCCTAGTGACTGGATAGGCTGCACTCAGTGATGTCACTGGCTCCTAGTGACTGGATAGGCTGCACTCTCAGTAATGTCACTGGCTCATATTGACGGGAAAGGCTGCACTCTCAGTGATGTCACTGGCACATAGTGACTGGATAGGCTAGACTCTCAGTGAAGTCATAGGCTCCTAGTGACTGGATAGGCTGAACTCTCAGTGATGTCACTGGCTCCTAGTGACTGGGTAAGCCGCACTCTCAGTGATGTCACTGTTTCCTAGTGACTGGATAAGTTGCACTCTCAGTGATGTCACTGGCTCCTAGTGACTGGAAAGGCCGCACTCTCAGTGATGTCACTGGCTCCTAGTGACTGGATAGACTGCACTTTCAGTGATGTCACTGGCACATAGTGACTGGATAGGCAGCACTCTAATTGAGGACACTGGCTTTTAGTGAATGACATATTCTCACATAGAGGCTTGACACACAAAATGTCTGCCTCCATTCTAACAGTTGCACACCTACACACCTTAGGATTTCATGTAATAATAAACATTGGCTGGGAAATGAGGGAGACGGGTAGCATTGTGTGCCCAGTGATGCAGCCTTTGTGATGTCTGCTCCGGGACACAGCGGTGACAGAGAGATTGCTCAAACAAATGAGATAATGACCGTCTGTCAGGACACACGTGAGATCACATTGGCAGCTATTGATGTGTCAGACAAAGCAGCTGTACAAGATTGTCCTCAATGGGCTCGGCCCCGCTGGGTCTGTGAGGCTGGGCGCAGGAGATGGAACCGTGCAGGGGTCTGCCTGAATGTGAATGAATGGCCCCATAGCTCTACACGCAGGCGGATTACTTCCAGCGCTGCGCTGGTCAGGGGATTATGGAAAAGATGTTTAGTTTGGCAGAAGAGAGAATTAAAGTGATTTTCTTCCGCTGATAGCGGGGAAAACGCCACAGCTGCCAGAATGAAGCGGAGTATGGAGACATCTGCATGTGAATGGAGGAGTTATAGGGACCGTGACATCGGAGCAGCAATGATTGTCGCAGGGAATTGGTGATGTCACCCGTGACCGTCCCAGGCTTCTGTACGCCAGCTGTGGTGGCTGCACTGTAGGATGGGATCTCGGGTCTATACATGTGATCCGGTGCATGCCGACGCTTAATAAAACATCAGCCGACACAGCTGGGACAGAAACTGAGCCTTACACCCAGCATACAGAGAGGTGATACTGTGCAGCCGCCTATATATACAGACATGGTCACATACTGATACACCCAGCATAAGAGAGGTGATACTGTGTATTCACCTATATACAGACATGGTCACATACTGATACACCCAGCATACAGAGTGGTGATACTGTGCAACCGCCTATATATACAGACATTGGCCCTTATTCTGATCGGTGCGGCCGGATCCGAATATGCGGCCAGGACCGTGCGTCCTAAACCCCGCCTTCCATACGGATCACCAACTCCGTCCGAACGCGGTAAGAAGCTGTCCGAACGGACCGCACGTGTATTTCTCA